>NC_084592.1:48242795-48252795 GCF_033807715.1 Cololabis saira
GTGTAATGGTGTAACGGTGTAACGGTGCTGGTGTAACGATGGTGATGTAACGGTGTAACAGTGTAACGGTGGTGATGTAACAATGGTGATGTAACGGTAGTGGTGTAACGGTGTAACGGCGGTGATGTAACGCTGTAACGGTGTAACAGTGGTGATGTAACGGTGTAACGGTGGTGATGTAACGGTGTAACGGTGGTGGTGTAACTGTGTAACGGTGTAATGGTGGTGGTGGTGTAATGGTGTAACAGTGTAACGGTGTAACGTGTAACGGTGGTGATAAATGTTGGAGAGTTCTGATCTTGGTCTGACCTTGGCCTGGCTGGACCGGTACAGTGATGTTTGCGTGCCGAGGCCGACAGGAAGTAGGTCAGCCGGTAAACAGGTTTACTCTGATGTTGAAGAGCAGCTCTTAGTATATTTAGAAAGGGGGTCAGTGTGGCGTCTCGGGCCTAATCTCCACTAATCTCCCGGCCAAGACTTTTCCTCTGAGGAAGCTGGATTTAGAAGATGGAGTTGACAGAAACTTCCAGACGCTGCTGAACTTCAGCTGGAACCAGACGTGCAGGACTGAGGCCCCGTCTCCACGGAGCAACAACGCTGGTGTTTTCATGCGTTTTGGTCGTTCGTTTACACGAAAACAAAGCTCAAAGTCTCCAAAAACCATCATTTCTGAAAACTCCGGCCAAAGTGGAGATTTTTAAAACCTCCGTCTTCACGTTTGCTTGTAAACGGAGAGAAACGGACATTTAGTCTTCAGAACGTCACATTATTATTTGAACTGTTTTTATAGTTGTGTTTTGATGTATCTGATGTAAGCCCAGTGGATATTTAAAGCTTACAGAAGGCTGCATTTAACTGCTGCTATGTCATTCCTGCAGTATTTCTGCAGCTGTTTTGGTCACTGCTATTATTTGTAATATATTATATTATTTGTAATCAGCACAAATTATCTGTCCCCATATGATAAAATCCAACATCCCCCTGATTTATTTTACAACTCGAGTACCAGAAATAACAAAGTCCTTAAAGAGTCTCCTCACCTCTCCCCCGGAGCTGTTGAATCTCTTCAGGTGTTTCACGAACTCCGACCTGGAAGCGTTTTGTACCGCGATCAGCGACGCGCTGCCGTTGGCTACGCTGGAAACAGGAAGTAGAGATGGAGGCGAGCAGGAAACAGGAAGTAGAGATGGAGGTGAGCAGGAAACAGGAAGTAGAGATGGAGGTGAGCAGGAAACAGGAAGTAGAGATGGAGGTGAGCAGGAAACAGGAAGTAGAGATGGAGGTGAGCAGAGCGTCAGACAGGAAGTAGAGATGGAAGTGAGCAGAGCGTCAGACAGGAAGTAGAGACGGAGGTGAGCAGAGACAGGAAGTAGAGATGGAAGTGAGCAGAGCGTCACAGACAGGAAGTAGAGGTGGAGGTGAGCAGAGACAGGAAGTAGAGATGGAAGTGAGCAGAGCGTCAGACAGGAAGTAGAGGTGGAAGTGAGCAGAGCGTCAGACAGGAAGTAGAGATGGAGGTGAGCACAGACAGGAAGTAGAGATGGAGGTGAGCAGAGCGTCACAGACAGGAAGTAGAGACGGAGGTGAGCAGAGACAGGAAGTAGAGACGGAGGTGAGCACAGACAGGAAGTAGAGACGGAGGTGAGCACAGACAGGAAGTAGAGACGGAGGTGAGCAGAGACAGGAAGTAGAGATGGAGGTGAGCAGAGCGTCACAGACAGGAAGTAGAGGTGGAGGTGAGCAGAGACAGGAAGTAGAGGTGGAAGTAGAGATGGAGGTGAGCAGAGTGTCACAGACAGGAAGTAGAGGTGGAAGTAGCTACCTGGTGTTGGGGGCCAGACCTCGCGGGGCGTGGGGACTCAGGCAGGGGATGGACATGATGCTGATGCTCAGATACTGGCCCTGATTGGTCCTCCAGGACTCCTCCCCCTCTACACAACCAATCACAGAGAGACAGAGTAAACAACCTCAACATCGGAGCAGGTTTAGAAATGATGTGCTTCTACTTAAAAATCAGGTTTACCTGGTTCTGGGTCCTGGTCCTGGTCCCGGCTCTGGTCCTGGTCCTGGTCCTGGTCCTGGTCCTGGTCCTGGTCCTGGTCATGACCTCTAAAACGGCCGGAGGAGCAAATGAGAAAGGTATTAAAGCTGCCAGCAGCGTTGGTCGGGCCCGGTGACACCTCATTCTTGGTCAATAGAAAGTACCATTTTCATTTATTTATTTAGCACACTTTTTTTTTAAAACAGTGCATGGAGGGAACGAAGCCCGAAGCGCTTGTACAGAGTTCCACTCCCATCAACAACTGTGATGAAGTAACAAAGATACAACAAATTAAAAAAACTATAAATATAAAAGAGAATATGGATACACGGTCTGGATTACATTACGCTGCCGGGGGACCAACATGATCCACTGAGCGTGTCCAGCATCCTCCTCTTTCCTTTCTCAGTTATTAATTAGAAGTATCTCACACACATACACACACATAGCCTCACAGATATATACACACACACACACACACACACACACACACACACACACACACACACACACACACACACACACACACACACACACACACACACACATAGCCTCACATACACACACATAGCCACACAGATATATACACACACACACACACACACACACACATACATACACACACACACATAAACACACAGACATACATACACATAGTCTCACAGATATATACATACATACACACATATAGCCACACTTACACACACACACACACACACACACACACATAGCCACACAGACATACACACACACACACATACACACACATAGCCTCACAGATATTTTTATTTTATTTTATTTATCCTTTATTTATACAGATAAAACACTTGAGTCCTAAGACTCATTTTCAAGTGTGACCTGTTCACATCCACACAGTTGCATAAAACATAAAAATGAGACATGACAAGATATGACAGGACATAACACTTGAAACTGATGCAGAGTGGAAATGACAATACACTATAACCGTTAAATAGCTGGAAAATAGAGATATCAGGTTAGTACACTAGCCCCAGACAAAAATAAAACTTGTAGAACACAGACTAGCTTATGTGCTTTAAATGCTTAGCTGCGGCAGAGGTCATCTAGTGCAAGTACAAGATAAAGATGCACTCTCCATGTCTCTAAGCAAAAGCTTAAAACTAGCAAGGGGAATCAGGTTCGTCAACTTCAGACTCTGTTGCAAGGAGTTCCAAGCGGACGGGGCTGCAAAAGAGAACGCCCTTTTGCCTTTCTCTGTGCGGACCAAGGGGATGGAGTAAGTAATGATATCCTGCGTACGGAGATCGTATCTGGATTGCTTGCGTGAAAAGTAGACAGAGAGGTAGGGTGGGAGCAGACCAAGAATGGATTTGTAAATGAGAGTGTACCAGTGGAGGGTTCGGCGGATGGAAAGAGATGGCCAGTTAACCAGACAGTAAAGCACACAATGGTGTGTAAGTGGTTTACAACTGGTTATGAAGCGCAGCGCTCCATGGTACGCAGCATCCAGAAGTTGGAGATATATACACACATACACACACATAGCCACACAGACATACACACACATAGCCTCACAGATATATACACACATACACACACATAGCCACACAGATATATACACACACATACACACACACACACACATAGCCACACAGATATACACACACACACACACACACACACACACACACACACACACACACATAGACATACACATCGGCTCGTTCACCTGCTGCTGCTCTGTAGTTTTTGGGGTTAGTTAATCGCGGTAGCTTAGCTCAGATTGTGATTGGATCTCGAGACTTGGGACGATTGCTGCTCGTGTTTCGGCCGGTTCCGTGCCTGTTCTGGTTTTTTTTTCTTCAGTGCTGTATAGACGTCTGTTGGACCTACTGACTTCCTGGCTGTAGAGGAAGTGCTGTATCGGAGCTGGTAGGAGTGTGTTTTCATGAGTTAAAACTATCCTTGTGTTATTTAGATTTTCTTTGTGACTTCAATACTTTGGGTAGTTGGTGCTGTTTTTGAAGTTCTTCATGAAGGCTTGTCGACTTTTCTTTTTGTAATGGCAAATGAGGCTGGACCCTGGAGCGATGTGGCAAAAGAATCTCCCGCAAGGGATAAATAAAGTATATTCTAATCTATTGTGTTCTAAAATCTGAGTGTTTCTTACCGACATCCAAAAAGCGAGTGGTTTGATTTCTTCGCTGGTAAGAAAGACAGCTGACATTCTTCTGGTCTGGAGACGAGAGCAGATTTAATTTCAGAATAAATGTACATCATGTGACTAACGTTGCAGAAAGAATCAAAAGATAAACGTGTATGTGACCTGAGTTTGGCCAGTGTCTTCACCAGAGCGTACTCGCGTCGCTGCGTCGACGGCATCCACCTCTTCTTCTCTGCTCGCGCTAAGCTCCGGCCTCCGAACCCGAACATGGCAGAGAAGCCGAAACGCAGCAGCTCACCGAGACACCAGAAGCTGCACATGTCCACCTGCTGCAGGTGACCTGCAGAAGAAACCAGACATGACCTGATCTGACCTGCAGAAGAAACCAGACATGACCTGATCTGACCTGCAGAAGAAACCAGACATGACCTGATCTGACCTGCAGAACAAACCAGACATGACCTGATCTGACCTGCAGAAGAAACCAGGGGCCTCATTTATAAAAGAGTGTGTAGGATTCATACTAAAAGTGCACGTAAAGCCAAAAGCTGAAAATGGCGGGCGCAAAAAATAATGCGGATTTCTAAAACCATGTGCAAGCACACTTGCACGCAATGTTTTCTTTATAAATCACAGTCCAGCTGGAAGGATGCGCAGCTGAATCCGCCTCATATCCCGCCCTCTACACGCCCACTTTTTACCTTAAAAGGGCAATGCAAAGTAGTATTTGCATATTAATAAGCCTGCTGAGCATGTGCAGCGCCACCTGCAGTCTGTTTGGGCGTCAGCATGAATGAGACGTGTCGAGCCACCGAGACACTGAATTTCACGGAGACTGAGATGGAGATGTTGTTGATGAGGTGGAGGACAGGAAAACCACATTATTTGGTGGTCACAGTAAAAGTATAAATAGTATATAAATAGTATATAATAAAGAGAGTGAGTGGCAGCACGTTGTTGCTGCGCTAAACGACGTGAGCGCCACCAAGGGCGCAATTTCCACTGGGGACAGGGGGGACATGTCCCCCAAACCTTTCAAAATCATGTGGGTTTGAATTTTTTTGAATTTTTTTTTCATTGTTATCCTACCTCACATGGGCTAAAATTACTTTGAAAATCAATAAAAAGTTGTTATTATTATTATTATTATTATTATTATTATTATTATTATTATTATTATTATTATTATTATTGTTCATTTTCCATCTTCTGGATTGAAGCTTTCCTTCACTGAGGAGAATCTGAGACGGTCAGTGATTTGATAAGAATTAGGTTCTCCATGCTTGGTCAGAAAACACACACACACACACACACACACACACACACACACACACACACACACACACACACACACACACACACACACACACACCAGGCCATCTGGCCACATACCTGTTATAACCTGCGTCTCTCTGGACGAATCTGGTTTCCTCTCCATCTGGTGTGTGTGTGTGTGTGTGTGTGTGTGTGTGTGTGTGTGTGTGTGTGTGTGTGTGTGTGTGTGTGTGTGTGTGTGTGTGTGTGTGTGTGTGTGTGTGTGTGTCACTGCTGCAGCTCTAGGTTTCATGTAACATTAACTTCACTGGAGTTTCATCAGAAACATCGTCTGTATTCCAGACCAAGACAAAAAAATAAAATAAATATATATATATAAGAGCTGTGATGTCATCGGCTCCTCCCCCCGGCTGTGATGTCATCAGTTCTGATTAGGCATTGTGACACGGTGGCTGACGTGAAACTCCAGCTTCCTCCCCCTGCAGGGCCGACACCTTTGAACAGACTTGAACCACGGAATGAGTTCCTGACTGACTGATATGTTAATACCAACTCCATATGATGAAGTTCCTGACTGACTGATATGTTAATACCAACTCCATATGATGAAGTTCCTGACTGACTCATATGTTAATACCAACTCCATATGATGAAGTTCCTGACTGACTGATATGTTAATACCAACTCCATATGATGAAGTTCCTGACTGACTGATATGTTAATACCAACTCATTTGGCCACAGACTTGAACCAGGAGAACTCCCTATGGGGTAGTTTACAACTTAGTGACAGTCATGCCAAATGCCCGATAACGGTATTTGGCCACAGATCACATCTGACTGTAAATTACTTTTTGTCTCTCACTTGGCTCGTTTATTCCTGCCTTTTGTGCTTTGAACTTACTATATAAAAGTCATGATTCCAACCACTCTGGGTCAGCACACCAACCCAGACACGCTCTGTAGGTCTGCTCACCGCCGGCTACTGAATAAAACTCACTACACCACAGACTAAAACTCTCTACACCACAGACTAAAACTCTCTACACCACAGACTAAAACTCTCTACACCACAGACTAAAACTAAATACACCACAGACTAAAACTCTCTACACCACAGACTAAAACTCTCTACACCACAGACTAAAACTCTCTACACCACAGAATAAAACTCTCTACACCACAGACTAAAACTCTCTACACCACAGACTAAAACTCTCTACACCACAGACTAAAACTAAATACACCACAGACTAAAACTCTCTACACCACAGACTAAAACTCTCTACACCACAGACTAAAACTCTCTACACCACAGACTAAAACTAAATACACCACAGACTAAAACTCTCTACACCACAGACTAAAACTCTCTACACCACAGAATAAAACTCTCTACACCACAGACTAAAACTCTCTACACCACAGACTAAAACTCTCTACACCACAGACTAAAACTAAATACACCACAGACTAAAACTCTCTACACCACAGACTAAAACTCTCTACACCACGGACTAAAACTCTCTACACCACAGACTAAAACTCTCTACACCACAGACTAAAACTCTCTACACCACAGCGACTTCTGAACTGGATTTGATAATATTCTTCAACAGTTCCTACATGGGGAGGCCGTCCCCTCCGAATATCCTACTATAAATGGGCGGAGCTACAGTGAGCCGGGGATTTAATCAACGCGATGCTACTGTTGGACATTTGTTTCCTCCGTCCGGAGTCTGGGACCGGAAACCGGAGAAGAACCAACACTTGAGAATCGTACCCAGGACGATGTGCAGCGCGGCCGTTACCGGGTCTCTGACTCCGTGAACCGAACAGGAAACCACGTCTGTAGAACCTGAAGAAGACAGATAATCAATCAATCAATCAATCAATCAACGTTATTTCTAGAGCACTTATCACAAATAAAAATTATAAAGTGCTTTACAGTAAAAGGCTGAGCAGGATAAAAGAAGTATAAACAAACAGGAGTTAAGAACATAAAAATGAAATAAAAGAACAGTCCCCAGGTGTCCTCAGGTGTCCCCAGGTGTCCCCAGGTGTCCCCAGGTGTCTTCAGGTGTCCCCAGGTGTCCCCAGGTGTCCCTAGGTGTCCCCAGGTGTCCCCAGGTGTCCCCAGGTGTCCCCAGGTGTCCTCAGGTGTCCCCAGGTGTCCCCAGGTGTCTTCAGGTGTCCCCAGGTGTCCCCAGGTGTCCCCAGGTGTCTTCAGGTGTCTTCAGGTGTCTTCAGGTGTCCCCAGGTGTCCCCAGGTGTCCCCAGGTGTCCCCAGGTGTCTTCAGGTGTCTTCAGGTATCCCCAGGTGTCCTCAGGTGTCCCCAGGTGTCCCCAGGTGTCCCCAGGTGTCTCATCTTCAGGTGTCCCCAGGTGTCCTCAGGTGTCCCCAGGTGTCCCCAGGTGTCCCCAGGTGTCTCATCTTCAGGTGTCCCTAGGTGTCCCCAGGTGTCCCCAGGTGTCCCCAGGTGTCCCCAGGTGTCTCATCTTCAGGTGTCCCTAGGTGTCCCCAGGTGTCCCTAGGTGTCCCCAGGTGTCCCCAGGTGTCCCCAGGTGTCCCTAGGTGTCCCCAGGTGTCCCCAGGTGTCCCTAGGTGTCCCCAGGTGTCCCCAGGTGTCCCCAGGTGTCCCTAGGTGTCCCCAGGTGTCCCCAGGTGTCCCCAGGTGTCCCTAGGTGTCCCCAGGTGTCCCCAGGTGTCTCATCTTCAGGTGTCCCTAGGTGTCCCCAGGTGTCCCCAGGTGTCCCCAGGTGTCCCCAGGTGTCTCATCTTCAGGTGTCCCTAGGTGTCCCCAGGTGTCCCCAGGTGTCCCCAGGTGTCTCATCTTCAGGTGTCCTCAGGTGTCCCCAGGTGTCCTCAGGTGTCCCCAGGTGTCTTCAGGTGTCCCCAGGTGTCCTCAGGTGTCCCCAGGTGTCCCCAGGTGTCCCTAGGTGTCCCCAGGTGTCCCCAGGTGTCCCCAGGTGTCTCATCTTCAGGTGTCCCCAGGTGTCCTCAGGTGTCTCATCTTCAGGTGTCCCCAGGTGTCCCCAGGTGTCCTCAGGTGTCCTCAGGTGTCTCCAGGTGTCCCCCGGTGTCCTCAAGTGTCCCCAGGTGTCCCCAGGTGTCCTCAGGTGTCCTCAGGTGTCCCCAGGTGTCCTCAGGTGTCCTCAGGTGTCTCATCTTCAGGTGTCCCCAGGTGTCCCCAGGTGTCCCCAGGTGTCCTCAGGTGTCCCCAGGTGTCTCATCTTCAGGTGTCCCCAGGTGTCCTCAGGTGTCCCCAGGTGTCTCATCTTCAGGTGTCTCCAGGTGTCCCCAGGTGTCCCCAGGTGTCCTCAGGTGTCTCATCTTCAGGTGTCTTCAGGTGTCCCCAGGTGTCCTCAGGTGTCTTCAGGTGTCTCATCTTCAGGTGTCTCCAGGTGTCCTCAGGTGTCCCCAGGTGTCCTCAGGTGTCTTCAGGTGTCTCATCTTCAGGTGTCCCCAGGGGTCCCCAGGTGTCCCCAGGTGTCCCCAGGTGTCTTCAGGTGTCCCCAGGTGTCCCCAGGTGTCCCCAGTTGTCCCCAGGTGTCTCATCTTCAGGTGCCTCATCTTCAGGTGTCCCCAGGTGTCCCCAGGTGTCCCCATGTGTCTCATGATGAGGACAGCTCTTACTCACCAGCAGGAATGATCCCCACTGGGATTGCTGGTCTCACTGGTTTCTCCGGCTGGTCTGCGTCCAGCTGAGCTCGGAGGACGAGAGCGTGACACAGTTCAGCCACGGAGCCGTCCCCCCCGACACAAACCACCCTGGAGGACAAACGTGGACAAACGCTTCAGTAGGTTGGATTATTGCAACGGCATCTTTACAGAATTAACAAGAAATCTATCAGGAGCTGCAGCTGATCCAGAACCAGAACCAGAACCAGAGCCAGATCCTTACAAACACCAGGAAACTGGACCATATTACACCAGGAAACTGGACCAGGAAACTGGACCATATTACACCAGGAAACTGGACCACAGTACACCAGGAAACTGGACCATATTACACCAGGAAACTGGACCACATTACACCAGGAAACTGGACCACATTACACCAGGAAACTGGACCACATTACACCAGGAAACTGGACCACATTACACCAGGAAACTGGACCACATTACACCAGGAAACTGGACCACATTACACCAGGAACCTGGACCAGGAAACTGGACCATATTACACCAGGAAACTGGACCATATTACACCAGGAAACTGGACCATAATACACCAGGAACCTGGACCAGGAAACTGGACCATATTACACCAGGAAACTGGACCACATTACACCAGGAACCTGGACCAGGAAACTGGACCATATTACACCAGGAAACTGGACCATATTACACCAGGAAACTGGACCAGGAAACTGGACCATATTACACCAGGAAACTGGACCATATTACACCAGGAAACTGGACCAGGAAACTGGACCATATTACACCAGGAAACTGGACCATATTACACCAGGAAACTGGACCATATCACACCAGGAAACTGGACCATATTACACCAGGAAACTGGACCACATTAC
>NC_084592.1:48257795-48302795 GCF_033807715.1 Cololabis saira
TGCTCCAGCGGTGGTCCTGGACGAATCGCCCCCTGTTCCTGCTCCAGCGGTGGTCCTGGACGCATCGCCCCCTGTTCCTGCTCCAGCGGTGGTCCTGGACGCATCGCCCCCTGTTCCTGCTCCAGCGGTGGGCCTGGACGCATCGCCCCCTGTTCCTGCTCCAGCGGTGGTCCTGGACGCATCGCTCCCTGTTCCTGCTCTAGCGGTGGTCCTGGACGCATCGCTCCCTGTTCCTGCTCTAGCGGTGGTCCTGGACGCATCGCTCCCTGTTCCTGCTCTAGCGGTGGTCCTGGACGCATCGACCCCTGTTCCTGCTCCAGCTCCGAGGACCCGTGCCCCCCCTCAGCCAGCTCCGAGGACCCGTGCCCCCCCTCAGCCAGCTCCGAGGACCCGTGCCCCCCCTCAGCCAGCTCCGAGGACCCGTGCCCCCCCTCAGCCAGCTCCGAGGACCCGTGCCCCCCCTCAGCCAGCTCCTAGGACCTGTGCCCCCCCTCAGCCAGCTCCGAGGACCCGTGTTCCCCCCCAGCCCGCCCTGGATGTGGACTGTGGGGACATCTGGGATCTGTCCCTTGAGGGGGGGCCAGCGCCCCGGACCCGGGTACCCCCGCAGCCGGCACCTCGGACCCGGGTACCCCCGCAGCCGGCACCTCGGACCCGGGTACCCCCGCAGCCGGCACCTCGGACCCGGGTACCCCCGCAGCCAGCGCCACGGACCCGGGTCCCCACTCGGGCAGCTCCGGGGATCCTCTGCCCCCCGACGCCGGCTCCCCGCATCCTGTCTGCTCCTGTTCCGGTTCCCCGCATCCTGTCTGCTCCTGTTCCGGTTCCCCGCATCCTGTCTGCTCCTGTTCCGGTTCCCCGCATCCTGTCGGCTCCTGTTCCGGTTCCCCGCATCCTGTCTGCTCCTGTTCCGGTTCCCCGCATCCTGTCTGCTCCTGTTCCGGTTCCCCGCATCCTGTCTGCTCCTGTTCCGGTTCCCCGCATCCTGTCAGTCCCGACTCCGGCTCCCCGCCTCCTGTCAGCCCCGACTCCGGATCCTGAGGCGGTCCCGCAGCCCTCTGTTCCTGAGGCGGTCCCGCAGCCCTCTGTTCCTGAGGCGGTCCCGCAGCCCTCTGTGCCTGAGGCGGTCCCGCAGCCCTCTGTGCCTGAGGCGGTCCCGCAGCCCTCTGTTCCTGAGGCGGTCCCGCAGCCCTCTGTTCCTGAGGCGGTCCCGCAGCCCTCGGTTCCTGAGGCGGTCCCGCAGCCCTCGGTTCCTGAGGCGGTCCCGCAGCCCTCGGTTCCTGAGGCGGTCCCAGAGCCCCGTCAGGTTCCCGAGCCCCGTCAGGTTCCCGAGCCCCGTCAGGTTCCCGAGCCCTGTCAAGTCCCCGAGCCACGCCAAGAATCCCCGTCACGCCCCCCGCCAAGACCCAGGCCTAGGCCTCGGGGACGCCCCCCCGAGCGGTCTCGCTGGTCTGCCCGGTCCCGAGGTCGGCCCCCGGAACTTTGGCCGTGTGTGGCCTGGGCCCTCCTCCAGGCCCCCTCCGCCCACCCTGGGTTAGGACTCTGGGGACATCTGGGATCTGTCCCTTGAGGGGGGGGTACTGTCAGGGTTTGACACTTCCCCCCAGTGTTTGTAACTTTCAGTTCTGTCTTGCCCCGCCTGTGTCCCATCTGCCCTGATTGTGTCCACACCTGTGTCTCGTCTTGTCTCGTTATCCCCTCAGTATATCTTGTCTTGTCATTCCTTGGTTCCCTGTCGGTCCGTACTGGTTCTTCCCTCCATGTCTCCTCGTCGGTTTTCCCTGTTCCTGGTTTTTGTTTATCCTGCTCTGCAGCGCCTTGTGTTTTGCCTTTTCTGGATTAAATCCTTTTGTTTTTGAGAACTCCTGCCTCTGGCCTCCCTCTCTCTCCCTGCACTTGGGTCCTTTAAAAACCAAACCACAACAGTTTAGTTGGTGTTAGTTGGTGTTAGTTGGTGTTAGTTGGTGTTAGTTGGTGTTAGTTGGTGTCAGTTGGTGTTAGTTGGTGTTTAGTTGGTGTAAGTTGGTGTTAGTTGGTGGTTAGTTGGTGTTAGTTGGTGTTTAGTTGGTGTTGGTTGGTGTTAGTTGGTGTTAGTTGATGTTAGTTAGTGTTAGTTGGTGTTAGTTGGTGTTAGTTGGTGTTTAGTTGGTGTTAGTTGGTGTTAGTTGGTGATAGTTGGTGTTAGTTGGCGTTAGTTGGTGTTAGTTGGTGTTAGTTGGTGTTAGTTGGTGTTAGTTGGTGTCAGTTGGTGTTAGTTGGTGTTTAGTTGGTGTTAGTTGGTGTTAGTTTGTGGTAGTTGGTGGTTAGTTGGTGGTAGTTGGTGTTAGTTGGTGGTAGTTGGTGTTAGTTGGTGGTAGTTGGTGGTTAGTTAGTGTTAGTTGGTGTTAGTTGGTGGTTAGTTGGTGGTAGTTGGTGTTAGTTGGTGTTAGTTGGTGTTTAGTTGGTGTTAGTTGGTGTTAGTTTGTGATAGTTGGTGGTTAGTTGGTGGTAGTTGGTGTTAGTTGGTGTTAGTTGGTGGTAGTTGGTGTTAGTTGGTGTTAGTTGGTGTTAGTTGGTGGTAGTTGGTGTTAGTTGGTGTTAGTTGGTGTTAGTTGGTGTTAGTTGGTGTTAGTTGGTGGTTAGTTAGTGTTAGTTGGTGTTAGTTGGTGTTAGTTGGTGTTAGTTGGTGGTTAGTTGGTGTTAGTTGGTGGTAGTTGGTGTTAGTTGGTGTTAGTTGGTGGTAGTTGGCGTTAGTTTGTGTTAGTTGGTGGTAGTTGGTGTTAGTTGGTGGTTAGTTGGTGGCAGTCGGTGTTAGTTTGTGTTAGTTGGTGTTAGTTGGTGTTAGTTGGTGGTTAGTTGGTGTTAGTTTGTGTTAGTTGGTGGTAGTTGGTGTTAGTTGGTGTTAGTTGGTGTTAGTTGGTGGTAGTTGGTGGTTAGTTGGTGGTAGTTAGTGTTAGTTGGTGTTAGTTGGTGGTTAGTTGGTGGTAGTTGGTGTTAGTTGGTGTTAGTTGGTGTTAGTTGGTGGTTAGTTGGTGTTAGTTGGTGTTAGTTGGTGGTTAGTTGGTGTTAGTTGGTGTTAGTTGGTGTTAGTTGGTGGTAACGGAGAAGTCGGAGGACCCACCCGTGATGTCGGTGCGGATGTCGGCCATCTTGAACAGAGGGGCCACATGTTCTCTGTAGACGTGCACGGCCTCCTTCTTGTGGCTGCTGGGGTTGATGAAGACCTTCAGAGCCCTGGGTCGGCTGGGGAACCCTGCAACACCAAAACACCAATACACATGGTAAAGCATTGCTCCCGTCAGCGGGAGGACCAACCTGCAACATCAAAACACCAAAACACACGGTGAAGCATCGCTCCCGTCAGCTGGAGGACCAACCTGCAACATCAAAACACCAAAACACCGCAGGAGTCCATGGATGCAGGGATAACCCTGTTAGCTCACGCATGTAAACGGAATATTCCGAATGTTTCAGAAACCGGAATATTAGCAATAACCTGAATTTTGACTGCATGAAAACATAGTCACTATGGATCCCCACAGACCAACTCAGATCAATACACACACCAGCTCCATTATCCAGCTCAAGGCTCTAATCTGCTCCCCCCAGACATGACCTCGTCTCATTAATGACCCCATTATTCACCCGTTCATTCTGACCATGTTCTCCAGAGATCCCACTGGGAGCCATCCAACTCCTCCTCTTTATTACAGACTCCGCCATCCTAAGACCACGTTTCCACAGAGTTTTAAATGTTATTTATTTATATAGCGTCTATTACAACAGATGTTGTCTCTAGACGCTTTCCAGAGATCCAGAACATGAACACGAGCAATTATTACATAAACAATGGCAGGTAAAAACTCCCCTAGTGGGAGAAAAACCTTAAGCCAAACAGTGGCAAGAAAAACTCCCCTTTAGGAGGAAGAAACCTGGACCAGGACCTGGATCATAAGGGGGGACCCTCCTGCCGAGGGCCAGACTGGGGGGTCGGGGACGTCAGCAGCACACAGCAGTCAGGTGAAAGCAGAAATGGGAAGACCGAGGGGGGGGGGGGCGCGGGCAGGTGGAAGCAGCAGCGGGATGACCAGAGGGGGGTGGGATGGCTGCAGGCAGGTGGAAGCAGCAGCAGGATGATCAGAGGGATGGGGGGGGGGGGCAGGACCGCAGGCCAGAACGCAGCTCCCGAGGCTCCGGCCTGCAAACATGCACAAAAGAGAAAAAAGGGGGGCCGGCACAAGAAACTACAGGAACGATGGACGAAAATGATAGCTATGAGATATTTATAATAAATAAAAATGGAAATGAAGAAGAGAGGAAGGGAAGAGGAGAAGAGAAGAAGGGTGAGAGGAACCGCCCAGCGGATCATGTCGGTCCCCCCTGCAGCATAAGCCTGTAGCAGCATATCTACCACCAAGCTATATTTGAGACTAACTATTATAGTCTTGTTCTATAGCTGCAACTATGACTACTGACTCTAACACACTAGAGTTTACACTACCTAGAGATTTACCAACACCAGCTAGAGGTTTACTAAACACTAACTATAGGCTTTACTAAACAGAAAGGTTTTAAGTTTAGTTTTAAAGGTGGAGGTGGTGTCAGCCTCCTTAACCCAGATTGGAAGTTGGTTCCATAGTAATGGTGCCTGATAGCAGAACGCCCGCCCTCCAAATCTACATTTAGATACTCTAGGAACTACGAGTAAACCTGCACTCTGAGAACGGAGAGCTCTGCCAGGAACATAAGGCACTATCAGGTCTTGCAAATAATGCGGAGCTAAGCCGTTTTGGGCTTTATATGCAAGTAATACAATTTTAAATTGAATTCTGAATTTTACAGGTAGCCAATGGAGCGACGCTAACACTGGAGAGACGTGGTCTCTCCTGCTGATTTCTGTCAGCACTCGTGCTGCTGCATTCTGGATCAGCTGGAGCCTATTCAGCAAATTACTTGGACATCCTGCTAACAACACATTACAGTAATCCAGTCTAGAAGATACAAACGCATGAACTAGTTTTTCTGCATCACTCTGTAAATACTCGGCTCTACAGAGTCCGCTACATAGTCCTGGACCTATGATCGGCAATATTAAAATAATAAAAGGCTTGCAATATTTCAGTTGATTTGTAATGAATCCAGAATGTATGACATTTTTGTTTTTTTAATTGCATTACAGAAAATAAAGAACTTTATCACAATATTCTAATTTTCTGAGACAGTCTTGTAAATCTGCATATGCTCTTTGTTGTTGTTAGCTATTATTCATTTGTTGTATTTCATAAAAGGAAAATGTCTCAAACATGTCAGATAAAAGAACATTTTGAGATGTAAGAAGGGGGGGGGGGCATTCATTCATTCATTCATTCATTCATTCATTCATTCATTCACAAGCCGAGGCTTCAGCCCGACCCTTTGGTTGTGACCTAAGTGTTCATGCTTGGTGGTGACCAATACATTTTTTTCTTTCATTCATTCAAGGAGCACCCTGTGAGATAAGAATCACAGCAGCAGTAGCTTTTCCTGAAATGCCCATTTTGAGTTCAAAGTTGAGTTCAAGTTGTGTTTTGACCAGTGGTGGAGAAGTGTAGGCCGATTCTCGGAGGCAAACATTGAAATGAGTGAAGTAGTGGTGAAAGATCTGAATAGGCACGACTCCGATCCAGTCTGATCCAGTCTGATCCAGTCTGCAGCACAGTTACTATTCACAATCACAAGTACATAAATCAACAAACAATTATGCTCCTGTGTAAAAAAGAGAGAAAAGGACAATTTTTCACACATTCCCATTGGGCATGAATAGGTCTCCAACACGTCTCTCAGGAACATGGACAGAGGTAAAGAGGTCAAGTTTACATCAGACCGTCTCCTGGTCTCAGTCAGAATCACGTTGCCATGGTAAACAATCCCAGTGTTGTCACGGAGGAGTGTTGGGTTTCTGAAAAGGGACTCAAGGCTGTGCTGCTAAATGTTGTTGACTAATGCAGAGACGTGTTTCCTAAGGCCAGTGACTTCAGTAAAAAGTTAAAAGATTTACCCCTTTAATCATTTATTTTGGTATTCAGTGTAAAAGTCAAAGTTCTTGGTTTTCAGCTTCTTCAATCTGTTTTTTATAACTTAACTGAACTTAACTTGACTATTTTGAGGAAAAATAATCCTCAGTTTAAGCATCTGGCTCTGACTCTTATTGAATCAGGAGCGTCTCCTGTTACACGCAGCACTGTTTCTGATGCATGGATGGAAGTCATGGTGGAGTGGAGAACATTACATTTAGCAGACACTTTTATTCAAAATCATTTACAATAGAGGAATACTATTAAGCTATAGTATCATAGCCGATCAAAAAGTAGATTTAAATAGATTTTAAACACCTTTGAGGAACCACGTGGAGTCGAGACTAGAACCTCCTTGTGTGAGGAGAGGAGTGAAGATCAGTGAACAGAGGTGAGACATCTAGGACTGAAGTGAACAGAGGTGAGACATCTAGGACTGAAGTGAACAGAGGTGAGACATCTAGGACTGAAGTGAAGATCAGTGAACAGAGGTGAGGCATCTAGGTTGATTGAAGACCAGAAACGTCACAGCATTCTCAACCTTTTGTGATGGTTTGATCACAGCAGGCCGTCTTGCAGTAATTGAGAAGGGAGAACGTGAGGGCTTATGCTTTGTACGTTGTAGGGAACAAAGCAGCACGACCATGACACAGAGCAAGGTGTTCAGAGAAAGATAACTGATCATCAAACTTGACACTCAGGTTCTTTGCGGGAGTGACAGTAGTTTGAGTTGAGTTTGAGTTTGAGTTTGAGTTTATTCACAATACCATAATAATAGTTATAATAATACAATTGAATTAAGTGAGTAGAGTGAATGGGTCCCCCAAGGAAGCTAGGAAAGCTTATAGGTCGGGGCCCATAGTTCGTATAAGGGTGAGGGTACAATCAATGGTATAAGAAGTTACCATCCGTAAAGAGATGGTGATGGATAAATGCATACAAAGTACACACGAAAAAAAACTTAACATACATACTTAACATTACATACACAGCAGTCCATGAAGAAGCATTTTTATATTATATATAGGTTAGTAATAGATGATTTTTTAGTTGTCTTTTAAACTTGGAGATGACCTTCATCAATCCCATTCCAAATCTGCGGCCCCTGCAAACAACACTCATACTGGCGCGCAGATGTCGACACATTTCCCTAATATGAGTGGTCTGATTCTTGTTTGGTGTGTGTGCTGAGGACTGGAGATCGGCACAAGACTACTAAGTCTAGGGTTGAGCCTGTTGACAATTTGAAACATAAGACAAGCAAATGATAATTGTTTAACTCAGCCAGTCTTAGTAACTCAAAGCGGTGAAATAGAGGGTGGGTGGGTGAGTAGTAGTAGTAGTAGCAGGGGATGAACTGATCAGCAAATGTATGTACCAGAGGATGGCCACGCCCCCTCACCTCCTGGTTGGCTGGAGAATTCTCTCGCAGGATTTTAGTAGTTCTGCAGGAGCTCGTCAATAATGCACTGAGCTTTGTCCCCGACTCTCTGCCTAAGGCAAGTCTCACTGTTAAGTGCAGAAGGCAAGATCTTCTTTTCTGTACTGGCCAAGAGGATGACCTCATACATGACAGAGAACGGGTATATTGACACCGCTATCCAGAAAGGTGGGATCCCAGGCTTCTCTGGATGCCTGGAACACACTGGAGTTCTCAGTCAGATGATCCGGGAGGCCAAAGTCAGTAAAGGCAACTTGACTGTTGTCTAGCTGGATTTGGAGAATGCCTACGGATCAATCCCTCACGCCCTCATCCATACAGCACTTAACCATTCCCTCGTCCCTCAGCACATCCAGGGAATGATCACCGATTACTTTGGCGGGATCCAGCTACGATTCAAAACAGCCCATTTTACAACACAGTGGCAAACCCTGGAAAAGGGAATCGTGACTGGCTGCACAATCTCCCCCATCCTCTTCATCATGGGTATGAACCTCCTAAGAACAGCTGCTGGGAAGGAAGCTCGAGGCCCAAAAATGGAATCTGGCATCCAACAACCCCCAAGAGGTTACATGGACGACCTTACGGTGACGACCACAACCCTTGTGGAGGCAAGGTGGATGCTAACGGTTCTGGACCAAATGTCAACATGGGCCAGAATGAAGTTTAAGCCAAATAAATCCAGGGCAATGGTGATCAGGAAAGGTAATGTAACAAACAGGGTCAAGCTGCAGGTGCAAGGAGAAGAGATTCCATCGATAGAGGATAATCCAATCAAGTGCCTCGGAAAGTGATGATTCACTGACCGAGAAATCAGGGCTCCCAGGGAAGTTTAAAGCATGGCTTTACCAGCCAAGACTCATGTGTCTGTTGACAGTGTATGAAGTTCCTAAGACAAGCTTTGAAGGAGTGGAGAGGAAGATAAATGGTTGGGAATCCCTCCAAGGTCAGGGAAGATCAGGGAAGCTCCAACTTCCTCTGTCATCCGTGGTGGAGGAATTTAAGGTAGCCAAGTGCAGAGTCGTAATGACATACAGAGACTCCCAGGACGAACCAGTCAGACATGCATCCTCACAAGATCAGGCCGCAGCAACAGCAACAGCTGACTCATCTGTTGCACAAGCTGAATGTATGGTGAAGCTCCGTGACATCATTGGAACACCATGCACAGGAAGACAGATGATGACTTGGTTTTATATAGCGCCCTTTAGGAATGGGCGGTATGGACTAAAAAATGTATCACGATAATTTCTGGCATTTATCCCGATAACGATAAAAATGACGATAAAAAGAATACCAATTCAACTCCATCTTTTTAACTATAAATCTATCTCGCTCTCAGATCTGCCATGTTTGTTACAAAAAAACGTATCAACGGGAATTTATCTTTTTCTTTCTTTCTTTCTTTCTTTCTTTCTTTCTTTCTTTCTTTCTTTCTTTCTTTCTTTCTTTCTTTCTTTCTTTCTTTCTTTCTTTCTTTCTTTCTTTCTTTCTGGCTCATTTCTTTCTTTCTTTCTGGCTCATTTCCTTCCTTCCTTCCTTCCTTCCTTCCTTCCTTCCTTCCTTCCTTCCTTCCTTCCTTCCTTCCTTCCTTCCTTCCTTCCTTCCTTCCTTCCTTCCTTCCTTCCTTCCTTCCTTCCTTCCTTCCTTCCTTCACGTACGTTGTGTGTGGATTTAACGCAGAACCAAAAATCAGCTTTACACAAAAACGTCAACGGGATTTTATCATTTTTACCGTGAGATACAAATTCTTACCGTGGGGAATTTTTTTGACGGTTTATCGTGAACGGTAAAATATCACCCATTCCTAGCGCCCTTCAAGGCTCCCAGAGCGCTTTACAGAGATCATTATTCATTCATACACATCCTCTCTGGTGGTGGTAAGCTACGTTTGTAGCCACAGCTGCTACGTTTGTAGCCACAGCTGCCCTGGGGCAGACTGACAGAAGCGTGGCTGCCATATCGCGCCAAACGCCTCCGACCACCACCAACATTCATACACATTCACACGGGGCAAGGTGGGTAAGGTGTCTTGCCCAAGGACACTACGAAAGTAACTGGGATGGAGCGGGATTCGAACCGCCGACCTTCTGATCAACCTCTGACAACCCGCTCTACCACCTGAGCTACTCGGCAAGTTCCTAGACAGGGTCTGGGAACTTCCCACGTCCAGCAATGGGGGAAGGCAGGAACCAAGGACCAAGGATCCAGGAGGAAGTAAGAATCCTGGAGGAGGAAGGTCATAGGGCAAAAGCAGTGGAGCTAGCGTCCCAGGGAGCTAGCGTCCCAGGGAGCTAGCGCCCCAGGGAGCTAGCGCCCCAGGGAGCTAGCGTCCCAGGGAGCTAGCGTCCCAGTGAGCTAGCGCCCCAGGGAGCTAGCGTCCCAGGGAGCTAGCGCCCCAGGGAGCTAGCACCCCAGGGAGCTAGCGCCCCAGGGAGCATGGACCAAATGGGACCTACCCAAAAGGAAGATCACATGGGGAGATCTGTGGAGATTGGAGCCTTTGGACACATCTCTTAGCCCTGGACCTGCAGTCCTGGTCCTGGTCCTGGTCCTGGTCCTGGTCCTGGTCCTGGTCCTGGTCCTGGTCCTGCAGTCCTGGTCCTGGTCCTGGTCCTGCAGTCCTGGTCCTGGTCCTGCAGTCCTGGTCCTGGTCCTGGTCCCGCAGTCCTGGTCCTGGTCCTGGACCTGCAGTCCTGGTCCTGGTCCTGGTCCTGGTCCTGCAGTCCTGGTCCTGGTCCTGGACCTGCAGTCCTGGTCCTGGTCCTGGTCCTGGTCCTGGTCCTGGTCCTGGTCCTGGTCCTGCAGTCCTGGGGCCTCATTTAAAATGGACTGCGTAGGAGTCATACTAAAAGTGCACGTACACCCAAAAGCCGAAAATGCCGGGCGCAAAAAAAAATCCGGATTTATAAAACCCTGTGCACGCAGATTTGCACGCAATGTTCGCTTTATGAATCACAGTTCAGCTGGAAGGCTGCGCAGCTGAATCCGCCTCATATCCCGCCCTCTACACACCCACTTTATACCATAAATGCATATGAATGATCTGCTGAGCATGCGCAGTGGCTTCCTGCAGCCTGTTTGGCGTCAGAATGAATGAGAAGTATCCAGCCACCGTGACACTGAATTTCACGGAGACTTAGATCAAGATGTTGTAGATGATGTGGAGGACAGGAAAACCACATTATTTGGTGGTCACAGTAAAAGTTAGAATAAGTATAGAAATAGTATACAATAAAATAAAGCGATTGAGTGGCAGCACGCCGTTGCTGCCCGTTAGTGCCACGACGCAATTTCCACTGGGGACAGGGGGGACATGTCCCCCCCCCCACTTTTCAAAATCATGTATTTGTCCCCCCCACTTTACAGTTTAAAAACTAACGGTAGGCTCAGCCTGTGATTGCAAATCCTCAAGACACTGTGCGAAAGCGATGCGAAGACGGGAGCGGAGCCCCGCTCCCCCCCCCCTCCCCTCAGAGCTGCTCAGGGCGTATTTATGGTTCTGCGTTACACCAACGCAGAGCCTACGGCGTAGGATCTGCGTTGGTGTAACGCAGAACCATAATTCAGGCTTAAAAGTAAACACAACATGCAAGCACCTGGCATGACAGGCAGATACACTATAGAGACTATTTCTTTAATTTTTATTTTGTTTAAAACTTTATCCTTATGAACGCAATTATTATATAGTCCAACCTTATTTTAATCAGAACACTTTCTTTTTTCCTCTTCGGCTCGGGCCCCCCCCCCCCCCACCCCCCCCCCCCCCCCCCCCCCTACCTGCATAATGGCTTACTCGTGGAACACGTGGATCTATGATGGTGCCGGCTTGGGTGTAAATGGATCTGTAAGTCTGATATGTGATGACATTGACTATGTTTACATGCAGTCCACATTTGTGTTATTGCCAATCTTCACGTTTTAAAGTGGTTGTTGAGTGCATGTGGACGCAGTCACTGGGAGTATGACATGTATCTGGCTGCATTTCACCACCTCACAGCCTGCGTCGCCAGTTCCCCGTGTCTTAAGTAGATTCTTACGGGAGGGTGAGGGTTGCCGTAGGGATATGCAGATTTTTCGGTTAGTTTTTTCTTTTTAGATCCGAGGCTTTGCGTATATGGCGGCTTCCGCAACTTTCAGGCGCTTTTTCTGCGCAAGCAAGCTTTATAGATGAGGCCTCTGGTCCTGGTCCTGGACCTGCTGAACACCTGCAGACCTAAAGGACGAACGTATTCAGACAGTTTCTATTCTGTTTCTATTCTGTTTCTATTCTGTTTCTATTCTGTTTCTATTCTGTTTCTATTCTGTTTCTATTCTGTTTCTATTCTGTTTCTATTCTGTTTCTATTCTGTTTCTATTCTGTTTCTCTGAGGCACAAACGCTGTCAGTCTGACTGCTATTCACGTCCCTCCAGTAGCTGCAGCTGCTAACCAGCAAACAGCTGAGAATACTGATGTGTTAGCAGGAGGAATCTGCTCCTGCCGACCTTTGTGCTGCTGAAGGTTTTAAACCTGGAGGTTAAGAAGTGCCGATGGAGTCGGCAGCCGAACGGCCGTCCGGCGACGCCACGATTCACACAACAATACGCCTTTCACACTGACCTCCCGCTGGAAAATAGGCTTAATGTCCGCAGAGTAGCACTCTGTGTTCATCACACACACACACACACACACACACACACACACACACACACACACACACACACACACACACACACACACTCTCACACACACACACACACTCCTCCACACCTCCACCAGGGCGTTTAAAGTCACAAAGGCCGTCAGTTTGACGTGTGACGACCGGAGCTGGCACTCGACTCGTGAGCTTTTCACGGGGGAGAGTCCGAGGCCCAACACACACTCCTGCAGGAGCCGAGGCTCATGGGTAATCTGGTTTGATGGACAGACAGACGCACAGACAGACAGGTGACCAGCGATGTCCTGTCACGCCGATGCCATGGTGAGAGCATGACGCCAGCCCGAGCCTCAACTTTGACCTCCTCACTCTACAATAGTTTCTGTTTGAGACACGGACGACGAGCGCAGGAGCTGAAAGGAATCAATGTAAGAACGTTGTCCTTTGGAAGTTAAATCCATGCACGTTTCTGTTGTGTGTCAGCGTCGGCCAGGCCCCGCCCACTCCGTTCACCTGGAAACTCGTGCCTGGGAACGTCGCGCTGCAGCGACACGCAGGACTTACAAAGGTCCTGGAAAACCTGGATCCTCAACCACAGCTGTCAGTGGTTGGAACACAAATTGAGCAAGTTAACAAAATCAAGTTACTGGGAATAGTATTGGACAACAATTTTCATGGTCAGAACATATCGATCACATTACGAAGAAAATGGGTAAAAGTATTGCAGTAACAAGGAGATACTCTGAACCAAGTCATTAAGGCTCTAGTGTTGTCCCGTCTGGACTATTGCCCAGTTATTTGGTCATCTGCACCAAAGATATTAAGAAACTTCAAATTGCACAGGACAAAGCAGCTAGGATTGCTTTAAATTGTTCACTGCATGCAAATATCTTAAAAATGTATCAGCATTTATCACGACTGTTGGTGGTGGACAGATTAAGGCCCCGTTTACACATATTTACAAAAACGGATATTTCCCCCTCTACGTTTTGAAAAATTCCATCGTTTACACGAGATCGTTTTCAAAATCTCTTCGTTTACACGAACCCGCATAAATATCTGTTAAGGTGCTATGAGCAGCCAAACCTACAGGGGGCAGTGTAACGAGAAGATAAAGTCATGCTAGCCAATCAGAATCCTGGAAAAAAACGTCAACAAATGACACGAGTAACTTCCAGTTACTTCCAAGATGAACCAGAGACTTTGGTTTGGAGTGACAGAGAAGTGGAGTTACTTTTAAGTGTGACGTTAGAATATAAAACAGGTAAAATACAAGAAAATATTGACGGTTACAAACTAATTGTAACCTCAGGTGTCACTCATGACGCTGGTGACGTTTCTGTCTCATAATGTGACGTTCTGAAGCCCAAAATCTCCGTTTTCCTCTGTTTAGACGCAAACGTTTTTGAAAATCTCCACTTTGGCCGGAGTTTTCAGAAATGATCGTTTTTGGTGACTTTGAGCTCCGTTTTCGTAATAAAAGAACGGCCAAAACGTATGAAAACGCCTCCGTTTTTGCTCCGTGTAAACGGGGCCTAAAATTAAGTCTCCTGACTTTCAAGAGGGATTTGATTAATAGTAAAAAACCACAATATTTCTGACTATTCTATTTTTGACTGTATGATGCTTCTTTGTACCAATAATGTATTTTAGACAGAAAGTTTGCTGTTTGTGTATATGATGACTCGGTGTTACAGTGACCTGTAACAGCGATAAATGTGTGTATGTGTGGACTATTTTCTTTTAAAATTGCATTGGGGACCCCAGGACGAATAGCTGATGGGGATCCTATAAATAAACAAACCAAAAATAAAGAAATAAACCTGGAGATTCAGGACCAGCATCTTCCTCAACCAGACTTTCTAGAAAGCTGTAAAGAAAATGTTCCAAAAACTTAGAAGAATCTTGCTCAGTCTGGAACAATAAGTCTGACTGTGCAAGAAAGCCTTTGACAAACCGGAAGCTGTTAAATATCCATCATTAGTAGAAGAGAACGGCTCCAGGTTTCTGTTCAGCGCTGTAGCCAGGCTGACTCGGTGATGACATCATCAACTCCTTCACCAATAAAACTATTTCCACTAGAGAGACGTTAATTGTTCTTTTTGCAAAAAATATCCTGAGACTTATTCCCACTTATTTTGGTCATGTGAATTCAGTTATACATTTTGGAGGGACTTCCACAGGTATATTGTTGATTCTGTCTTTTCTGATTTTCATCTTTATTTTGAGAATGTTATTTGTGGTTTTCATAATTTTAATCACAAAGATAGGGACGCTTTCTTTTTTATGAATCTGTTTTTATTTTTAGCTCAATTTCACATACACAAGTCCAAATTCATCCACAGAAAACCTGAACTCCTTGTACTTTAAAAAAGAACTTGATCTATATATAAGGACAATTTACTCGTCAAAAAACAAAAAAGCACAAAAGACCATCGGCATCTGTAAATCGTTCAATTTGACGACATGAAACCTACTCTCACACATTATGTTATTTTTATTTTTATGTATTTGTTTAATTTACATTCAACTGTCTTGTTCTTTATATATTCTTCTGTTTATTTATTGTCTATATGGTGCTCGAATCTCTGTATTTGTATGTTACCCTTGTTCTTAATTTTGCATTTTATTTTGAGATTTAAATAAAGAATTTAAAAAAAATAAATAAAAAATTCCACTAGAGAGGAAACTCTTCCAACTCCTGGTACCGATGTGTGAAGTTTAGCAGCCGGGGAAGAACAACCTGAACCATCAGTCATCCTGTCCCGTCATCTGCTCCCCTTTTTTCTAAACTCAGGATTATAAATATTTTTGATATCAATAAAATGCAAATCTCTATTTTTATTTACAAAATTCTGCATTTAAGCCTATCACTACCACTCCACTTCCAACAATACTTTAGTTTTTTTTCTAAAGTATTTTTGTTCTACTGTGTAAAGTGTATATTGAGGGGAGGCCACTCAGGTTTCTGAACTCTCCAGCACATTTTCTTTTATGTTGTTGTTTTGTTTTTTTAATTTCTTTTTACAGACTAATATCTGATCTATGTTTTTTTATCCAAAATTCTTGATAAAAATAGTTTAGAGCAGAAATAAACATATTAACAGTCTCAATCGTTTGACTTTGCCCCCATGACAACCACCAAATAAATACATTTATTTCTAATATGATTGATTGACAGTCGGCTCAGCCAATGGCGAGCCGTTATCACTTCCTCATCGTGGTCTCGTGCTTCGCAGAGCAATTAGCAGTTTTTATTAAGAATCAGAAGATAAGAAACATCAAATTTCTTCTATTTAAGAAAACCAAATGCAGAAGCAGCGTATTAAACACGACCTGCGTTGAGGTGACACGTACTCGGGGAGGAAGTACTTTAAATAATCTCTCTGGCAGACGACAAGCTGCTGACCGCACATTATCACTGCTGTGTGTGTGTGTGTGTGTGTGTGTGTGTGTGTGTGTGTGTGTGTGTGTGTGTGTGTGTGTGTGTGTGTGTGTGTGTGTGTGTGTGTGTGTGTGTGTGTGTGTGTGTGTGTGTGTGTAATCTGCAGGTTCCTGTGGATTAGCAGATCAGCTCTCCTGTCTGATGTCACTGTGACTCAGTTCATGAAAGTCTGATATAAAACACTACGACGTGTCATTGCAGTCGCTGGTAAGGTTTTATCAGAGTCAGACCAAACACTCCCTTTTACTGAGGCTGGGGAACTTTGTGAAGGAAAAAGAGCGGTGTTGAACTCATTAATGGATGATTGATCATCTGATTTGAAGCTGCTGCATCTCCAGACTCTAAGGATGATGGGGAAGATTTTTAGACTGAAAAGCAGAGTCAATTATAATCAAAAACGGTTATTTTTGGAGTAATGGATCAGTAAAAACAGTTTACAGTGGAGTTAATTACTGTTATAAACATTTTTACTTTGGAGGAAATTATCATCAACAGTTTTGTAATGTAGTGAATGATTTCTAACAGTGTTATAGTCTAGTAAATTATCATTTATAACGGTTTTATGACAAGTTTTGCAGTGGATGGATGGATGGATGATGGATGATGGATGGATGGATGGATGGATGGATGGATGGATGGATGATGGATGGATGGATGGATGGATGGATGGATGGATGGATGGATGGATGGATGGATGGATGGATGATGGATGATGGATGGATGGATGGATGGATGGATGGATGGATGGATGGATGGATGGATGGATGGATGGATGGATGGATGGATGGATGGATGGATGATGGATGGATGGATGGATGGATGGTCGCTCCATTGGCTACCTGTAAAATTCAGAATCCAATTTAACATTTTATTACTTGCATATAAAGCCCAAAAAAGTTTAACTCCGCATTATTTGCAAACCTGATAGAGCCTTATGTTCCTGGCAGAGCTCTCCGTTCTCAGAGTGCAGGTTAATCGTAGTTCCTAGAGTATCCAAATGTAGATTTGGAGGGAAGGCATTCTGATTATCATTACATATCATCGTAGTTTTATTTTAAAGTAAATTGTCGTGACAAACTGTTTTACAGTGGAGTAAATTAAGTTTTGTAGCGGAGGAAATAGTTTAATAGTTTAATAGCATAGAAGTTTAACAGGGAATTAAACGTTCCTCCAGTTTTATTGTGGAGTAAATTATTGTCAGGTTTCATACTGGAGGAAATAATCAACACGTTTTATTCTTAAGGAAATTAACAACATTTTTAAAGCAGGATAAATTATTGAATTAATATTGTTCAGTTTATAGCAGCAGAAGGGATTGGATGTAATAGTGGAGTAAATTATTCCAAAGGACACTTTTATTTTGCAAGGAAATTATCTTTACAAGTATTATATTGGAGTATTGGAGTACTGCACGAGAGCTGAAGGTGATTAGTGTGTTGGAGCGTAGCAGCATGACTCAGCATGACTCAGCATTGTGTTTTAATCTTCTTATGTGATGCTGGAACGAGCCCTGAGTTTCCTGGCGACTAGATCTGGAGCTGCGTCTCCAGACAGTTAGAAAATACAAAAGCCAGTGATGTTGTTTCTCCTGGTGATAGAAAGTTTGTAGAGTCAAACTTTGATTCTACTGTTTTATTGTTCATTAGGATGGATGGATGGATGGATGGATGGATGATGGATGGATGGATGGATGGATGGATGGATGGATGGATGGATGGATGGATGGATGGATGGATGGATGGATGGATGAATAGATGGATGGATGGATGGACGGACGGACGGACGGACGGACGGACGGATGGTCGCTCCATTGGCTACCTGTAAAATTCAGAATCCAATTTAACATTTTATTACTTGCGTATAAAGCCCAAAACAGCTTAGCTCTGCATTATTTGCAAGACCTGATGGTGCCTTATGTTCCTGGCAGAGCTCTCCGCTCTCAGAGTGCAGGTTAATCGTAGTTCCTAGAGTATCTAAATGTAGATTTGGAGGGCGGGCGTTCTGCTATCAGGCACCATTACTATGGAACCAACTTCCAATCTGGGTTAAGGATGAATGGATGGATGGATGGATGGATGGATGGATGGATGGATGGATGGATGGATGGATGGATGGATGGATGGATGGATGGATGGATGGATGGATGATGGACGGACGGACGGACGGACGGACGGACGGACGGACGGACGGATGATGGATGGATGGATGGATGGATGGATGATGGATGGATGGATGGATGGATAGATGGATGGATGGATGGATGGATGATGGATGGATGGATGGATAGTTTATTTAAGTGCTTGGGTCGGGTCGGTGTCAGGAAGCATCTAACCAGAGTGTGTGTGTGTGTGTGTGTGTGTGTGTGTGTGTGTGTGTGTGTGTGTGTGTGTGTGTGTGTGTGTGTGTGTGTGTGTGTGTGTGTGTGTGTGTGTGTGTGTGTGTGTGTGTGTGTGTGTGTGTGTGTGTGTGTGTGTGTATCACTGTGTGTGTACCTGCGATCAGCTCCTTCACCTGCTCGTACCAGGTGTGTGTTGTCTCCACCGAGGCGTTGTGCAGGTGCAGCGTCTCCTCCTCCAGTCTCCGCCCCCTCCGGCGGCACCAGAACAAGGCCACGCCCAGAACGGCCCCGCCCACCTGGCCCGCCGCCCGACGCCGCTTCACTTTCACGGAGAACACGTCCTGCAGCCGCAACACACCTGGCCGCCGCGGCGCCGCCTCACCTGTGTAGGCAGGTAACCATCTCCAGTTAGGATCTCATTATTACTGAAAACTAAAACACTTACTACCAATAATCAATAGAGGGAATGTGCATGACGTCACAGATGTGACTTCACAGCGGGTTTCCCCCCCTGAGTGTCAGAAAGACTGAGTGACAGAAAGACTGAGTAGCAGAAAGACTGAGTGTCAGAAAGACTGAGTGTCAGAAAGACTGAGTGTCAGAAAGACTGAGTGTCAGAAAGACTGAGTGTCAGAAAGACTGAGTGTCAGAAAGACTGAGTGTCAGAAAGACTGAGTGAATAAAGACTGAGTGTCAGAAAGACTGAGTGAATAAAGACTGAGTGGCAGAAAGACTGAGTGAATAAAGACTGAGTGGCAGAAAGACTGAGTGGCAGAAAGACTGAGTGTCAGCGTAAACTTTCAGTTTGAGCAACTGGAAAACATCTAAAATGGGAAAGAGCTGTTGTACGATCGACTGTACTCATAGATTTAGCAAGAAATCAGAGTTATTGTTTTACAGACTGCTGAAAAATAAGCTTAAGAGAGACAAATGGATCACTGCAATTCACAGAAACGACTGGATTCCAGACACCGAAAGATGGATTTGTGGTTCCCATTTTGTATCAGGTAATGTTGGATTTTTGGGTAGCTAACGTTAAACAGTCCAATCATAAAGTTCGGTGTCCTCATCACTTTAATTTCTACAACAAATCCTGCCTTGAAGTCGGACCAAGCGTCAAGACTTTTGTAAGCCTTCAAGCTTTGCTTCGTGTATTTCCCCGGAGTAGAAATTAAGAACATATAAATATCAGGAAACTGGATTGGTGGACAAATATTAATGTCCATGGACCACTGGTTCTTGGTAACTGTACCAAATATTAATGTCCATGGACCACTGGTTCTTGGTAACTGTACCAAATATTAATGTCCATGGACCACTGGTTCTTGGTAACTGTACCAAATATTAATGTCCATGGACCACTGGTTCTTGGTAACTGTACCAAATATTAATGTCCATGGACCACTGGTTCTTGGGGTAACTGTACCAAATATTAATGTACATGGACCACTGGTTCTTGGTAACTGTACCAAATATTAATGTCCATGCACCACTGGTTCTTGGTAACTGTACCAAATATTAATGTCCATGGACCACTGGTTCTTGGTAACTGTACCAAATATTAATGTCCATGGACCACTGGTTCTTGGTAACTGTACCAAATATTAATGTCCATGGACCACTGGTTCTTGGGGTAACTGTACGGGTCACTGTCAAGTCCAACTGACACTAATTTAAGCCCGTAATCAGCTGTTATCCCGTCTAACACACTAGTTGCAGCCACTCAGTGAGAGTAAAAGGGTCCAGTGGGGAAGGGACATCAATGCAGACCCTCTATCGGTGGAACTAATCTAGAATTGTGTGACTGCATCCTCATTGTGATCAAATCCATTCACAACCTCACGGTGAGACACAGTCACCAGTTACATAATATGATCATCATTAACCGATTCAGAGGAACACGCCTGTCAATCAACCAGCATAATCTGGCTGGAATTCTGTCGTCTGATTGGTCCTGGCCAGATAAATTATGGGATAACAGGAGGGTAATGCCAGCAGAGCTCAGACGGTAGTTATGTAACTCTGGTTTTATCCATGACGCATTGATACCAACCGATACATTACTGCTGAGTGAACAGGTTCCTGTTATTGATCATATAAACCTGCTGAGACCCAAGTGACACACGTGAAAACACAATACAAACATATCACCAGTTTCATTTGTTTGTTTTATTTAGATTTTATCATTTTTATTCATGTTTTGTTTTGTTTTTTTTTTTATTTACCGGCTAGGCAACAGGTTTAACTGGTAGTCAACAGGTTTACCTGATAGTCAACAGGTTTACCTGAAACTATATTTACTAGTCTGCATCTAACTTTTCGGTCTTTAATTGTCACTAAATTGTGTTTTTTTTACAAGGTTGTTTTGATTAACGGCTCTATCACATCGCATTTTGTGAACCTTAAGAGGGCGGGAATCAACACCAATTCTACTATCAAGGCAACTTGTTAGAATCTCCAATTACATTATGTAATTGGAGATTACTATAATTTTATTGACCGGCGAGTGGAGAAGCAGAGCAGTAAGACTGCAGCTGCAGTCGGCAGTGACCTGGCACAACGTTGGTTAGCTATTCTGGCCGTCGTAAAGCTGCCTGGCTCGTGATGGATACGTCGGGCCATTAACACTCAGACGCTGTGTGAACAAAATTGCTAACTGGATGCGATTTTTGAACTCATTGGTGGGATGGAAAAGAACTTGGAGAAGGTGCGAGCTTGGCTTGGCGGAAATTGACCACAAATTCGACTGTATGGAGTCGCCATGGAGACGAACCAGAAAGACTTTAAGGAAGACGGAAAATGACTGGAGTCTGACCCAAATACAGTAGTTCATATCTGAATCTGGCTCCCCGGCTACCGGCCCTGGACGGTCGGCTATCTCCCCCCATCCCTCCCTCTCCCCCCCGACCCCCGTGGAACTGAACCACAACTCTACCGAGACCACTTTTCCACCAGCACCTACTGGTGGGAAAGAACCATAACACTCCATCACTCCGTTACTCACACATGCAGCTATAAACACCCCCCCCCCCCCATATGCTCTTCTCTCCAGTGTTTTTCAGTATGATGTCACATTGGCTGCAGACCCATGTCTTATGTTGTTTGTTTCTTTGTTTTCTTTGGACAGAGACACTCGCTCAGCGACGGATAAAGAATCTCAAGAATCTGTCCATGGACTGTTGAACTCAATAAATTCAGTACCATCGAACTGGTTTATTCATTATTTTTGTAGAATGTAAATGCTAATAATAACATTGAATTTGATAAAGTCATATTTGTATTTAGCTTAGCTGCCGGCGCTGAGAGGAAGCAGAGAGGAGACATTAAAGCCTCTTATTACTGGTGTTGTTCATTCCTACTGTTTGGAACATTTAGGTTTTCTGTCCAAATAACAAAGATGACTCTGATCTCAGCTGACACACACACACACACACACACACACACACACACACACACACACACACACACACACACACACACACACACACACACACACACACACACACACACACTGGTTGTTTCCAGATGGAGGCAAGTTTCTTATCATGACCCCACATCCTACTGTGCCAACACACACAAACACACACACACACACACACACACACACACACACACACACACACACACCTAAACACACACACACACACACACACACACCTAAACACACACGCACACACACACACTCTCAGTGGCAGTCCCGTCTCATGGTGACCAGGCCATGTGGTCACTGTGGGGAGTTATGGATCAAACACACACACACACACACACACACACACAAACACACACACACACTTCCTGGACACTAAACCCTGAACCGAGATCCACCAGTGATTTAATAATTCATGTCCTGGTTCCAATGTTTCATTTCGTAAGAAGGGAGAGACACCCCCACGTGTTATCTGTCGATTACACCCCCACAACTTTAGTAACAGACACACACACACACACCACCCTTTCCCTGGTGTTTACTTCTCAGTTAAAGCTCAATTATACGTTCGACTGATAAGAAACTGACTCTTTATTTTAAACAACATATAAAAAATTCAGATTTCTATGACTTCTGCAACAGTGTTTCCTCCAAAACGTTCTGGCTGGTTGGGAGGGTGTAGAAACCTCTAGCTCTGAGAGCCTCCTGACTAATGGAACAGGGCCTATTTTGTGTCTTTTTTTGCATAGTTCACTAACGCCTTTAGCTAGGAGTCTGAATTTTTATATGTTGTTTGGGGGCATCCCCTGATCAGACAGACGTTAGTTTGGTGCAGATCGGACCTGTACCTTTCGATGGGCGGGGCTTTGAAACTTCACCTTTTCCAACATTCGAACGGACACTGTTGCCATAATATTTGACCAAACCAAGTAAAACTCGACCTGTGGCCTCCATATGGGGCCTAGATTGGGCTTGCCAAGTCTCAACTCTGTGAACCCTCTGCAACGCCAACTAGCTCTGTGGAAGTCGTACAGCCATGGGACCAAAAGATCCTAGCAAAGGGCCTTCTGCATTGCAACATAGTCAGGCCGAAAAGCAACAGACGCGGGGACCTTTAACACTTCCGAAGGTCACACAGATCTGAAAATCCGCACAGTGGATGAAAGTCCCCTCCTGATACAGAGTCTAGAATTTCAGCTTCCTAGCTCAAAGCGTTAGTGAACTGTGCAAAAATAGACACGAAATAGGCCTCATAACAATACATAACAAACCTCCTGTGCCTACTGAGCATTAATAACATGTCATAATCGAAGGAGAGCTAATTAAAACGGATGTCCTTAACATGAACCTATTGTATTATTGAATTATCAAGGACACTTTTGTGTTTTTGTGTTTAGAAATGTTAAAATAGTTATATATAAATATAAATAATAATAATAAATAATAATAATAATAATAATAATAATAATAATAATAATAATAATAATAATAATAATAATAATAATAATAATAATAATAATAATAAATATAAATAGTTAAAACGATTTTGTCAAGCAAAGCGGACTGGCGTCGTCTCTATAGCTGAGGATTATGGGTAGTGTATTGCCTACAGTTATCCATCACTGATAAAACAACTCTTTCTTTCTCAGAATCAAAGGGAAAAACATGAAAATTGATGTGTAGGAAAATAACCCACTAATGTTGTGTAATTAACAAGGATACAGTGGTGTTTCTGCCTTAAGAAATGTTGCAGATATCATTGTGAAAATCGCCGTTAACGTCAAAACGGACAGTAATTAGAATACTTCCGTGTGTCCGATCCTCAGTTATCCAATGGGACTGATGCTCCCAGCGGCTTGAAACGACGCGGCCGGGTTACATTAGAATCTGTTGAGAGCCCGCTGCGTCGGTGCTTAGACGCTGAGGGCGACCTTGTGCGTCAGAAACTGACGCCGAAGGGCCCTGACCAAGCGTCGGTTTTTGACGAGCTGGGAGTGAGAATGTGTTGGTGACGGATGTGACGGCGGTGCTATACGATGCAGCACGTATTGTACATCCAAAGAACCAAAAGCAGAACCAAAACAACCTTCATTGTTGTTGTTTGTAGCATCGCTAGCGCAACGCCCCGCTAGGCGTTTGGTCCGACGCCTCCGGCGGACGGAGAGTTACAGTTCCTGGTTTGGGTTCTCTGATTTGGGGTTGGGATTCAGGGAACATTTGGTACTAATTTGACACTTTGGCCACTTCGACCTGCTGCAGCGACGCAACACTCAACCTGCGTGTTTGACAACTCAGGTTTCACTTACTGACAAAGTGATGCAAAAACCTGCTGATCCAATAATAGAAAAATATCTCATCAGCGTACACACTCACATGCCCAGCGTGATGACAGGCGGTGTGTGTGTGTGTGTGTGTGTGTGTGTGCGAGTGTGCGTGCGTGCGTGCGTACGTGCGTGCGTGCGTGCGTGCGTGCGTGCGTGCGTGGGTGTGTGTGTGTGGGTGTGTGTGAGTGTGTGTGTGTGTGTGGGTGTGTGTGTTAAGCTGCTCACACTGAGAGACTCTAATAACCCCCCACGGGCCCAACCAACTGCTCACTACTACTGCCAACACACAAACACACACTCGCACACACACAAACACACACTCAAACACACACACACACACACACACACACACACACACACACTGCTGGCTCAATGGCATTAGCTTGGCTGAAGTACAACAAACCAGACCGGCTTCACACACACAAACACACACACACAGACACACACACACACACACACCTTCATCCCGCTTCACTAACCAGTTCTGTTGAAATGGATTTCAACCAAAAATCCACCACAGCAGGACGTTACAAAACAAAAACAAAACAACAACATGTAAATATTACGGGTGAACGAGTGAAGCAGCGTCTGCTGACGCGTCCAGATCCGTCAACGACCCCAGTCCACCTCGTTCATCCCAAACACACCGTTCCAGAGGAGAAACCACCTCGTTCATCCCAAACACACCGTTCCAGAGGAGAAACCACCTCGTTCATCCCAAACACACCGTTCTAGAGGAGAAACCACCTCGTTCATCCCAAACACACCGTTCCAGAGGAGAAACCACCTCGTTCATCCCAAACACACCGTTCCAGAGGAGAAACCACCTCGTTCATCCCAAACACACCGTTCCAGAGGAGAAACCACCTCGCTCATCCCAAACACACCGTTCCAGAAGAGAAACCACCTTGTTCATCCCAAACACACCGTTCTAGAGGAGAAACCACCTCGTTCATCCCAAACACACCGTTCCAGAAGAGAAACCACCTCGTTCTTCCCAAACACACCGTTCTAGAGGAGAAACCACCTCGTTCATCCCAAACACACCGTTCCAGAGGAGAAACAACCTCGTTCATCCCAAACACACCGTTCCAGAGGAGAAACCACCTCGTTCATCCCAATCACACCGTTCCAGAGGAGAAACCACCTCGTTCATCCCAAACACACCGTTCCAGAGGAGAAACCACCTTGTTGATCCCAAACACACCGTTCCAGAGGAGAAACCACCTCGTTCATCCCAAACACACCGTTCCAGAGAAACAACCTCGTTCATCCCAAACACACCGTTCCAGAAGAGAAACCACCTCGTTCATCCCAAACACACCATTCCAGAGAAACAACCTCGTTCATCCCAAACACACCGTTCCAGAGAAACCACCTCGTTCATCCCAAACACACCGTTCCAGAGGAGAAACCACCTCGTTCATCCCAAATACACCGTTCCAGAAGAGAAACCACCTCGTTCATCCCAAACACACCGTTCCAGAGAAACAACCTCGTTCATCCCAAACACACCGTTCCAGAGAAACCACCTCGTTCATCCCAAACACACCGTTCCAGAGGAGAAACCACCTCGTTCATCCCAAACACACCGTTCCAGAGGAGAAACCACCTCGTTGATCCCAAATACACCGTTCCAGAGGAGAAACCACCTCGTTCATCCCAAATACACCGTTCCAGAAGAGAAACCACCTCGTTCATCCCTAACACACCGTTCCAGAGAAACCACCTCGTTCATCCCAAACACACCGTTCCAGAGGAGAAACCCCCTCGTTCATCCCAAACACACCGTTCCAGAAGAGAAACCACCTCGTTGATCCCAAACACACCGTTCCAGAGGAGAAACCACCTCGTTCATCCCAAACACACCGTTTCAGAGGAGAAACCACCTCGTTCATCCCAAACACACCGTTCCAGAGAAACAACCTTGTTCATCCCAAACACACTGTTCCAGAGGAGAAACCACCTCGTTCATCCCAAACACCGTTCTAGAGGAGAAACCACCTCGTTCATCCCAAACACACCGTTCCAGAGGAGAAACCACCTCGTTCATCCCAAACACACCGTTCCAGAGGAGAAACCACCTCGTTCATCCCAAACACACCGTTCCAGAGAAAACACCTCGTTCATCCCAATCACACCGTTCCAGAGGAGAAACCACCTCGTTCATCCCAAACACACCGTTCCAGAGGAGAAACCACCTCGTTCATCCCAAACACACCGTTCCAGAGGAGAAACAACCTTGTTCATCCCAAACACACCGTTCCAGAGGAGAAACCACCTCGTTCATCCCAAACACACCGTTCCAGAGAAACGACCTCATTCATCCCAAACACACCGTTCAGGAGGAGAAACCACCTCGTTCATCCCAAACACACCGTTCAGGAGGAGAAACCACCTCGTTCATCCCAAACACACCGTTCCAGAGGAGAAACGACCTTGTTCATCCCAAACACACCGTTCCAGAGAAACAACCTTGTTCATCCCAAACACACCGTTCCAGAGGAGAAACCACCTTGTTCATCCCAAACACATCGTTCTAGAGGAGAAACCGTCTCGTTCATCCATAACACACCGTTCCAGAGGAGAAACCACCTTGTTCATCCCAAACACACCGTTCCAGAGGAGAAACCACCTCGTTCATCCCAAACACACCGTTCCAGAGGAGAAACGACCTCGTTCATCCCAAACACACCGTTCCAGAGGAGAAACCACCTCGTTCATCCCAAACACACCGTTCCAGAGGAGAAACCACCTCGTTCATCCCAAACACACCGTTCCAGAGAAACGACCTCATTCATCCCAAACACACCGTTCCAGAGGAGAAACCACCTCGTTCATCCCAAACACACCGTTCCAGAGAAACCACCTCGTTCATCCCAAACACACCGTTCCAGAGAAACCACCTCATTCATCCCAAACACACCGTTCCAGAGGAGAAACCACCTCGTTCATCCCAAACACACCGTTCCAGAGAAACCACCTCGTTCATCCCAAACACACCGTTCCAGAGAAACCACCTCGTTCATCCCAAACACACCGTTCCAGAGGAGAAACCACCTCGTTCATCCCAAACACACCGTTCAAGAGGAGAAACCACCTCGTTCATCCCAAACACACCGTTCCAGAGGAGAAACCACCTCGTTCATCCCAAACACACCGTTCCAGAGGAGAAACCACCTTATTCATCCCAAACACACCGTTCCAGAGGAGAAACCACCTCGTTCATCCCAAACACACCGTTCTAGAGAAACCACCTCGTTCATCCCAAACACACCGTTCCAGAGGAGAAACCACCTTGTTCATCCCAAACACACCGTTCCAGAGGAGAAACCACCTTGTTCATCCCAAACACACCGTTCCAGAGGAGAAACACACCGTTCCAGAGGAGAAACGTCATCGTTCATCCCAAACACACCGTTCCAGAGGAGAAACGTTGTCGTTCATCCCAAACACACCGTTCCAGAGGAGAAACGTCGTCGTTCATCCCAAACACACCGTTCCAAAAGGAGAAACCACCTCGTTCATCCCAAACACACCGTTCCAGAGGAGAAACCACCTCGTTCATCCCAAACACATCGTTCCAGAGGAGAAACCACCTCGTTCATCCCAAACACACCGTTCCAGAGAAGAAACCACCTCGTTCATCCCAAACACATCGTTCCAGAGGAGAAACCACCTCGTTCATCCCAAACACACCGTTCCAGAGGAGAAACCACCTCGTTCATCCCAAACACACCGTTCCTGAGGAGAAACCACCTCGTTCATCCCAAACACTCCGTTCCAGAGGAGAAACCACCTCGTTCATCCCAAACACACCGTTCCAGAGGAGAAACCACCTCGTTCATCCCAAACACACCGTTCCAGAGGAGAAACCACCTCGTTCATCCCAAACACACCGTTCCAGAGGAGAAACCACCTCGTTCATCCCAAACACACCGTTCCAGAGGAGAAACCACCTCGTTCATCCCAAACACACCGTTCCAGAGGAGAAACCACCTCGTTCATCCCAAACATACCGTTCCAGAGGAGAAACCACCTCGTTCATCCCAAACACACAGTTCCAGAGGAGAAACCACCTCGTTCATCCCAAACACACCGTTCCAGAGGAGAAACCACCTCGTTCATCCCAAACACACCGTTCCAGAGGAGAAACCACCTCGTTCATCCCAAACACACCGTTCCAGAGGAGAAATCACCTCGTTCATCCCAAACACACCGTTCCAGAGGAGAAACCACCTTGTTCTTCCCAAACACACCGTTCCAGAGGAGAAATCACCTCGTTCATCCCAAACACACCGTTCCAGAGGAGAAACCACCTCGTTCATCCCAAACACACCGTTCCAGAAGAAAAACCATCTCGTTCATCCCAAACACACCGTTCCAGAGGAGAAACCACCTCGTTCATCCCAAACACACCGTTCCAGAGGAGAAACCACCTCGTTCATCCCAAACACACCGTTCCAGAGGAGAAACCACCTCGTTCATCCCAAACATACCGTTCCTGAGGAGAAACCACCTCGTTCATCCCAAACACACCGTTCCAGAGGAGAAACCACCTCGTTCATCCCAAACATACCGTTCCTGAGGAGAAAACCACCTCGTTCATCCCAAACACACCGTTCCAGAGGAGAAACCACCTCGTTCATCCCAAACACACCGTTCCAGAGGAGAAACCACCTCGTTCATCTCAAACACACCGTTCCAGAGAAAACACCTTGTTCATCTCAATCCCACCGTTCCAGAGGAGAAACCACCTCGTTCATCCCAAACACACCGTTCCAGAGGAGAAACACACCGTTCCAGAGGAGAAACCACCTCGTTCATCCCAAACACACCGTTCTAGAGGAGGAACGACCTCGTTCATCCATAACACACCGTTCCAGAGGAGAAACCACCTTGTTCATCCCAAACACACCGTTCCAGAGGAGAAACACACCGTTCCAGAGGAGAAACCACCTCGTTCATCCCAAACACACCGTTCTAGAGGAGAAACCACCTTGTTCATCCCAAACACACCGTTCCAGAGGAGAAACCACCTCGTTCATCCAAAACACACCGTTCCAGAGGAGAAACCACCTCGTTCATCCCAAACACACCGTTCCAGAGGAGAAACCACCTCGTTCATCCCAAACACACCGTTCCAGAAGAGAAACCACCTCGTTCATCCCAAACACACCGTTCCAGAGGAGGAACGACCTCGTTCATCCATAACACACCGTTCCAGAGGAGAAACCACCTTGTTCGTCCCAAACACACCGTTCCAGAGGAGAAACACACCGTTCCAGAGGAGAAACCACCTTGTTCGTCCCAAACACACCGTTCCAGAGGAGAAACCACCTCGTTCATCCCAAACACACCGTTCCAGAGGAGAAACCACCTCGTTCTTCCCAAACACACCGTTCTAGAGGAGAAACCACCTCGTTCATCCCAAACACACCGTTCCAGAGGAGAAACCACCTCGTTCATCCCAAACACACTGTTCCAGAGGAGAAACCACCTCGTTCATCCCAAACACACCGTTCCAGAGGAGAAACCACCTCGTTCATCCCAAACACACCGTTCCAGAGGAGAAACCACCTCGTTCATCCCAAACACACCGTTCCAGAAGAGAAACCACCTCGTTCATCCCAAACACACCGTTCCAGAGAAACCACCTCGTTCATCCCAAACACACCGTTCCAGAAGAGAAACCACCTTGTTGATCCCAAACACACCGTTCCAGAGGAGAAACCACCTCGTTCATCCCAAACACACCGTTCCAGAGAAACAACCTCGTTCATCCCAAACACACCGTTCCAGAAGAGAAACCACCTCGTTCATCCCAAACACACCGTTCCAGAGGAGAAACCACCTTGTTGATCCCAAACACACCGTTCCAGAGGAGAAACCACCTCGTTCATCCCAAACACACCATTCCAGAGAAACAACCTCGTTCATCCCAAACACACCGTTCCAGAGAAACAACCTCGTTCATCCCAAACACACCGTTCCAGAGAAACCACCTCGTTCATCCCAAACACACCGTTCCAGAGGAGAAACCACCTCGTTGATCCCAAATACACCGTTCCAGAGGAGAAACCACCTCGTTCATCCCAAACACACCGTTCCAGAGGAGAAACACACCGTTCCAGAGGAGAAACCACCTCGTTCATCCCAAACACACCGTTCCAGAGGAGAAACCACCTCGTTCATCCCAAACACACCGTTCCAGAGGAGAAACACACCGTTCCAGAGGAGAAACCACCTCGTTCATCCCAAACACACCGTTCCAGAGAAACGACCTCGTTCATCCCAAACACACCGTTCCAGAGGAGAAACCACCTCGTTCATCCCAAACACACCGTTCCAGAGGAGAAACCACCTCCTTCATCCCAAACACACCGTTCCAGAGGAGAAACCACCTCGTTCATCCCAAACACACCGTTCTAGAGGAGAAACCACCTCGTTCATCCCAAACACACCGTTCCAGAGGAGAAACCACCTCGTTCCCAAACACACCGTTCTAGAGAAACCACCTCGTTCATCCCAAACCGTTCCAGAGGAGAAACCACCTCGTTCATCCCAAACACACCGTTCTAGAGGAGAAACCACCTCGTTCATCCCAAACCGTTCTAGAGGAGAAACCACCTTGTTCATCCCAAACACCGTTCCAGAGGAGAAACCACCTCGTTCATCCCAAACACACCGTTCCAGAGGAGAAACCACCTTGTTCATCCCAAACACACCGTTCCAGAGGAGGAACGACCTCCTTCATCCCAAACACACCGGTCTAGAGGAGAAACCACCTCGTTCATCCCAAACACACCGTTCCAGAGGAGAAACCACCTCGTTCATCCCAAACACACCGTTCCAGAGAAACCACCTCGTTCATCCCAAACACACCGTTCCAGAGGAGAAACCACCTCGTTCATCCCAAACACACCGTTCCAGAGAAACCACCTCGTTCATCCCAAACACACCGTTCCAGAGGAGAAACCACCTCGTTCATCCCAAACACACCGTTCCAGAGGAGAAACCACCTCGTTCATCCCAAACACACCGTTCCAGAGAAGAAACACACCGTTCCAGAGAAGAAACACACCGTTCCAGAGGAGAAACACACCGTTCCAGAGGAGAAACCACCTCGTTCATCCCAAACACACCGTTCCAGAGAAACGACCTCGTTCATCCCAAACACACCGTTCCAGAGGAGAAACCACCTCGTTCATCCCAAACACACCGTTCCAGAGAAGAAACACACCGTTCCAGAGAAGAAACACACCGTTCCAGAGGAGAAACACACCGTTCCAGAGGAGAAACCACCTCGTTCATCCCAAACACACCGTTCAAGAGGAGAAACCGCCTTGTTCATCCCAAACACACCGTTCCAGAGGAGAAACCACCTCGTTCATCCCAAACACACCGTTCCAGAGGAGAAACCACCTCGTTCATCCCAAACACACCGTTCCAGAGGAGAAACCACCTCGTTCATCCCAAACACACCGTTCCAGAGGAGAAACCACCTCGTTCATCCCAAACACACCGTTCCAGAGAAACCACCTCGTTCATCCCAAACACACCGTTCCAGAGAAACCACCTCATTCATCCCAAACACACCGTTCCAGAGGAGAAACCACCTCGTTCATCCCAAACACACCGTTCCAGAGAAACCACCTCGTTCATCCCAAACACACCGTTCCAGAGAAACCACCTCGTTCATCCCAAACACACCGTTCCAGAGGAGAAACCACCTCGTTCATCCCAAACACACCGTTCAAGAGGAGAAACCACCTCGTTCATCCCAAACACACCGTTCCAGAGGAGAAACCACCTCGTTCATCCCAAACACACCGTTCCAGAGGAGAAACCACCTTATTCATCCCAAACACACCGTTCCAGAGGAGAAACCACCTCGTTCATCCCAAACACACCGTTCTAGAGAAACCACCTCGTTCATCCCAAACACACCGTTCCAGAGGAGAAACCACCTTGTTCATCCCAAACACACCGTTCCAGAGGAGAAACCACCTTGTTCATCCCAAACACACCGTTCCAGAGGAGAAACACACCGTTCCAGAGGAGAAACGTCATCGTTCATCCCAAACACACCGTTCCAGAGGAGAAACGTTGTCGTTCATCCCAAACACACCGTTCCAGAGGAGAAACGTCGTCGTTCATCCCAAACACACCGTTCCAAAAGGAGAAACCACCTCGTTCATCCCAAACACACCGTTCCAGAGGAGAAACCACCTCGTTCATCCCAAACACATCGTTCCAGAGGAGAAACCACCTCGTTCATCCCAAACACACCGTTCCAGAGAAGAAACCACCTCGTTCATCCCAAACACATCGTTCCAGAGGAGAAACCACCTCGTTCATCCCAAACACACCGTTCCAGAGGAGAAACCACCTCGTTCATCCCAAACACACCGTTCCTGAGGAGAAACCACCTCGTTCATCCCAAACACTCCGTTCCAGAGGAGAAACCACCTCGTTCATCCCAAACACACCGTTCCAGAGGAGAAACCACCTCGTTCATCCCAAACACACCGTTCCAGAGGAGAAACCACCTCGTTCATCCCAAACACACCGTTCCAGAGGAGAAACCACCTCGTTCATCCCAAACACACCGTTCCAGAGGAGAAACCACCTCGTTCATCCCAAACACACCGTTCCAGAGGAGAAACCACCTCGTTCATCCCAAACATACCGTTCCAGAGGAGAAACCACCTCGTTCATCCCAAACACACAGTTCCAGAGGAGAAACCACCTCGTTCATCCCAAACACACCGTTCCAGAGGAGAAACCACCTCGTTCATCCCAAACACACCGTTCCAGAGGAGAAACCACCTCGTTCATCCCAAACACACCGTTCCAGAGGAGAAATCACCTCGTTCATCCCAAACACACCGTTCCAGAGGAGAAACCACCTTGTTCTTCCCAAACACACCGTTCCAGAGGAGAAATCACCTCGTTCATCCCAAACACACCGTTCCAGAGGAGAAACCACCTCGTTCATCCCAAACACACCGTTCCAGAAGAAAAACCATCTCGTTCATCCCAAACACACCGTTCCAGAGGAGAAACCACCTCGTTCATCCCAAACACACCGTTCCAGAGGAGAAACCACCTCGTTCATCCCAAACACACCGTTCCAGAGGAGAAACCACCTCGTTCATCCCAAACATACCGTTCCTGAGGAGAAACCACCTCGTTCATCCCAAACACACCGTTCCAGAGGAGAAACCACCTCGTTCATCCCAAACATACCGTTCCTGAGGAGAAAACCACCTCGTTCATCCCAAACACACCGTTCCAGAGGAGAAACCACCTCGTTCATCCCAAACACACCGTTCCAGAGGAGAAACCACCTCGTTCATCTCAAACACACCGTTCCAGAGAAAACACCTTGTTCATCTCAATCCCACCGTTCCAGAGGAGAAACCACCTCGTTCATCCCAAACACACCGTTCCAGAGGAGAAACACACCGTTCCAGAGGAGAAACCACCTCGTTCATCCCAAACACACCGTTCTAGAGGAGGAACGACCTCGTTCATCCATAACACACCGTTCCAGAGGAGAAACCACCTTGTTCATCCCAAACACACCGTTCCAGAGGAGAAACACACCGTTCCAGAGGAGAAACCACCTCGTTCATCCCAAACACACCGTTCTAGAGGAGAAACCACCTTGTTCATCCCAAACACACCGTTCCAGAGGAGAAACCACCTCGTTCATCCAAAACACACCGTTCCAGAGGAGAAACCACCTCGTTCATCCCAAACACACCGTTCCAGAGGAGAAACCACCTCGTTCATCCCAAACACACCGTTCCAGAAGAGAAACCACCTCGTTCATCCCAAACACACCGTTCCAGAGGAGGAACGACCTCGTTCATCCATAACACACCGTTCCAGAGGAGAAACCACCTTGTTCGTCCCAAACACACCGTTCCAGAGGAGAAACACACCGTTCCAGAGGAGAAACCACCTTGTTCGTCCCAAACACACCGTTCCAGAGGAGAAACCACCTCGTTCATCCCAAACACACCGTTCCAGAGGAGAAACCACCTCGTTCTTCCCAAACACACCGTTCTAGAGGAGAAACCACCTCGTTCATCCCAAACACACCGTTCCAGAGGAGAAACCACCTCGTTCATCCCAAACACACTGTTCCAGAGGAGAAACCACCTCGTTCATCCCAAACACACCGTTCCAGAGGAGAAACCACCTCGTTCATCCCAAACACACCGTTCCAGAGGAGAAACCACCTCGTTCATCCCAAACACACCGTTCCAGAAGAGAAACCACCTCGTTCATCCCAAACACACCGTTCCAGAGAAACCACCTCGTTCATCCCAAACACACCGTTCCAGAAGAGAAACCACCTTGTTGATCCCAAACACACCGTTCCAGAGGAGAAACCACCTCGTTCATCCCAAACACACCGTTCCAGAGAAACAACCTCGTTCATCCCAAACACACCGTTCCAGAAGAGAAACCACCTCGTTCATCCCAAACACACCGTTCCAGAGGAGAAACCACCTTGTTGATCCCAAACACACCGTTCCAGAGGAGAAACCACCTCGTTCATCCCAAACACACCATTCCAGAGAAACAACCTCGTTCATCCCAAACACACCGTTCCAGAGAAACAACCTCGTTCATCCCAAACACACCGTTCCAGAGAAACCACCTCGTTCATCCCAAACACACCGTTCCAGAGGAGAAACCACCTCGTTGATCCCAAATACACCGTTCCAGAGGAGAAACCACCTCGTTCATCCCAAACACACCGTTCCAGAGGAGAAACACACCGTTCCAGAGGAGAAACCACCTCGTTCATCCCAAACACACCGTTCCAGAGGAGAAACCACCTCGTTCATCCCAAACACACCGTTCCAGAGGAGAAACACACCGTTCCAGAGGAGAAACCACCTCGTTCATCCCAAACACACCGTTCCAGAGAAACGACCTCGTTCATCCCAAACACACCGTTCCAGAGGAGAAACCACCTCGTTCATCCCAAACACACCGTTCCAGAGGAGAAACCACCTCCTTCATCCCAAACACACCGTTCCAGAGGAGAAACCACCTCGTTCATCCCAAACACACCGTTCTAGAGGAGAAACCACCTCGTTCATCCCAAACACACCGTTCCAGAGGAGAAACCACCTCGTTCCCAAACACACCGTTCTAGAGAAACCACCTCGTTCATCCCAAACCGTTCCAGAGGAGAAACCACCTCGTTCATCCCAAACACACCGTTCTAGAGGAGAAACCACCTCGTTCATCCCAAACCGTTCTAGAGGAGAAACCACCTTGTTCATCCCAAACACCGTTCCAGAGGAGAAACCACCTCGTTCATCCCAAACACACCGTTCCAGAGGAGAAACCACCTTGTTCATCCCAAACACACCGTTCCAGAGGAGGAACGACCTCCTTCATCCCAAACACACCGGTCTAGAGGAGAAACCACCTCGTTCATCCCAAACACACCGTTCCAGAGGAGAAACCACCTCGTTCATCCCAAACACACCGTTCCAGAGAAACCACCTCGTTCATCCCAAACACACCGTTCCAGAGGAGAAACCACCTCGTTCATCCCAAACACACCGTTCCAGAGAAACCACCTCGTTCATCCCAAACACACCGTTCCAGAGGAGAAACCACCTCGTTCATCCCAAACACACCGTTCCAGAGGAGAAACCACCTCGTTCATCCCAAACACACCGTTCCAGAGAAGAAACACACCGTTCCAGAGAAGAAACACACCGTTCCAGAGGAGAAACACACCGTTCCAGAGGAGAAACCACCTCGTTCATCCCAAACACACCGTTCCAGAGAAACGACCTCGTTCATCCCAAACACACCGTTCCAGAGGAGAAACCACCTCGTTCATCCCAAACACACCGTTCCAGAGAAGAAACACACCGTTCCAGAGAAGAAACACACCGTTCCAGAGGAGAAACACACCGTTCCAGAGGAGAAACCACCTCGTTCATCCCAAACACACCGTTCAAGAGGAGAAACCGCCTTGTTCATCCCAAACACACCGTTCCAGAGGAGAAACCACCTCGTTCATCCCAAACACACCGTTCCAGAGGAGAAACCACCTCGTTCATCCCAAACACACCGTTCCAGAGGAGAAACCACCTCGTTCATCCCAAACACACCGTTCCAGAGGAGAAACCACCTCGTTCATCCCAAACACACCGTTCCAGAGGAGAAACCACCTCGTTCATCCCAAACACACCGTTCCAGAGGAGAAACCACCTCGTTCATCCCAAACACACCGTTCTAGAGGAGAAACCACCTCGTTCATCCCAAACACACCGTTCCAGAGGAGAAACCACCTCGTTCATCCCAAACACACCGTTCCAGAGGAGAAACCACCTCGTTCATCCCAAACACACCGTTCCAGAGGAGAAACCACCTCGTTCATCCCAAACACACCGTTCCAGAGGAGAAACCACCTCGTTCATCCCAAACACACCGTTCCAGAGGAGAAACCACCTCGTTCATCCCAAACACACCGTTCCAGAGGAGAAACCACCTCGTTCATCCCAAACACACCGTTCCAGAGGAGAAACCACCTCGTTCATCCCAAACACACCGTTCCAGAGGAGAAACCACCTCGTTCATCCCAAACACACCGTTCCAGAGGAGAAACCACCTCGTTCATCCCAAACACACCGTTCTAGAGGAGAAACCACCTCGTTCATCCCAAACACACCGTAGGGCGGTGCTTTTGGGTTGGGTTGCCAGTTACCACGACACATTAAACACCATTGACTCATTTCACTTTAAAATCGGGAGATAAGCGGCAGAAATTACAAATCGGGAGCAGGGCGGGACAAATGGTTGAAAATCGGGAGACTCCCGCATAAATCGGGAGTGTTGGCAGGTATGGGTCAGTCGCCGTGGAGACGGTCGCCACGGCATTCACTTATCTGCTGGTGGCATATGGGGTTGAAATGGAGAAGTTCTTTAAAAAAACCTGAAACTTCTGGACATCTGGACACACACACACACACACACACACACACACACACACACACACACACACACACACACACACACACACACACGCCCACACACACCACCACCTCAGTGTGTGATTCAGTATGTGTGTGGTTTAGAAGATGACATTATTGACAGCGTTGTTTTTTGTTATTATTGTATGTACAATGGTATATTGTATTTACAATGGGATGTGAGTGGAGCATTCCAACCGCTACCCCAGAAAACCTCCCTCTGTTTCACAGCCCAGTGTTGGCAGGTACGGCCTGACCTGTGGGCGTCTCCGGGACGATGGGGGTCCAGGTCAGTCTGGTCTGGCTCAGCAGGACGTCGTGACTCTTCTTCCCCACCTTGAAGATTCCCCGCAGGATCACCCTCTCGCTGACGGAGGAAACAAACATTTCAACCAATGAATGAAGTGACTGACTGAGCCTTTATCAGCCTCCTGATTGGTCCCTGACTGACCAATCAGAAACATCCGGGTCAGAATATCCGGTTAGACAGAACAGCCGTCTCTCTCCTTCACATCGATGGAAAAATCGTAGTTTTTACTGCCTTGTATCAAAATATAAATCCCTGAATTATTTTTTTAAACTTTGTATAGGGCTCGGTCACCAAGGTGCATTCTGGGACGCGGCGGCCATTTCCGATGCCTCGTGAGTGATAGCACGGAACGCAAAAAGAAATGTCAAAATGTCATATCATATCATAAACAAGGAAGCCAGAGACCGGTGTTTGGAGAAAATAGTAATAATTAACGGAAAAGGTCGCTAATGGTGTAACTTTTCACCGCTTTCCTGCTCGGAGGCAGAACCACGGAGTCCAAGCATCTGAGATAACAGAGTCGTCGGCTCGCTTGGATCACGGCTGTAAGACGAGCAAAAATAACCTTCCACAGTATCCCCATTTCCATGAGAGTCTGCTCCCTGCATTTTCATTCTGGTAAGTTAAAGATAGTGTACGATTATCTTTTTATACATTGTCTCTCCTTCAACCGCGACACCACACACACACACATAGAAGCGTGCACACACACACACACATGGCAGCGCGCACACAAACACACGTAAAGGCAGTCACGAGGCTGACACTATCTAACTTACATCATGACATGTAAGAAATCAAAGAGTCATTACAGGTGCATGTCATGATTATGAGTGTCACATCTATGAAATTCATTCTGTCAAGCCCCGCCCCCGACCTAGCAGGGGGCGGGGCTTGACAATAGGTCACAATTAAATCTGAAAACACATATGATCCACACTATCATGGTTTCAGGTTTTATGTGTTTGGGATTGGTTTTTCTTATGTTTTCTGGTTTTGTAATGTAGGAACAAAAAAAAGGCCGCTGAGGCCGCTTGCTGACGCGTCACTCAAAGAATGGGAAAAATAAAAGTCCGTTGAATTGGTGCTTAAACTGATCCAGGTTTATTGTAACAAAAATATCACTTGGCAGCAATCGATTATTATAGTGCAAAAATAAACTAAACAATGAATATTTGCGTGGATGAAGCAAAGCAAAAACGGTGACGGTCAACAAAAAATATATCAGCCTACAATATGAACGCTTTCGTTTGTCTTCCACCCGCCACCACACAATCAAACCAACCAACCAACAAATCAAAGCCACACCTATAAGCCCCAACGTGATGACGTAACACAAGTATAATTTCAACTTATCCATAACTTAAACTTAAAGTACCATTATAATTAAGCAAATCAAGAATGTTATTTTTAGCTGCTACAGTAATCTATTTTCTGTTTTATTTTACGAATCCATTTCTTGGTTTCTTGGAATCCAGTTCAACCCATTCCTCCTGATTGTTGGTATCTGTGTTTTCAGCCGCTGACTTGTCTGTGTGTCGTGTTTCCTTCGTTGCCGTCGTCCTGCTGGTCCATCCGTGTTTCACCTCGTCCGTTTCCTCGCATCGTTTCCTGCCAGCTCTTTTGTTCTCTCGGTTTTCTGGCGCAGCTATTTATCTTTTTTAGATTCCTGGCATTACAGAGCTTTTTGTTTCTATCTGTTCCACCTCAAACCTCCTGCATTTGGGTTTTCCTCCACTCTCAGTCCATGACACAAACATAACATCTATAAACTATAAGATTATGCAAAAAAGTGCTTTCTAAACTTTGCAAAGGCTGATATGATCTAAATTGCAATAATATGTAACAAAGAAAGCATTATATCCCAAGATGAATTCATATAAAAAGTTAAATTATTAATTTCCTACCAGTCACCAAACCGATTATTTTAATTTTATTTTGAAACTTCTTTGGTTGTTTTAATGGATTTCTGAACCAGAACAGTGAGGACTTTATTATCATCCCTGATCTCAACTGATACTGATTTTTACAATCCAGTTGCAGCATTCTTTAAGACAAAGATCAACAGTATTCGTCAGCAATTAACCCCTCTTATCCCTTTTTCCAACCCGCTCTGTAAACTGATATATCTGAACTCATCCACGAATCTAATCATCTACTTGCCAACCATAATCAGCAAGTTTTTTATTCATTTATTTTTTTTAATCTGCATATTTATAACCGTAAAAGTTAGTAAATTGATTTGGTAAAACACTTATTGATGAGATATATATGTATTTTAATCTTGCAGCACGTGTGTGTGAAAGAGGCGTGTTCTTCAACAGTCTTACGTAACATAACGTAACATATGTTATTAACATTTAAATTCCTAATTCTGATAAAAAGGACTAAAATCACAGATGAGAAACATGAGAGGAGAAGACGGACAGAAAGAGCAGACAGTGAAAGGTTTGGTGTGTTTGGTGTTGTGATGACTGTGCTGTGTCTTAATGGTGAAATATATTACAGTAAAAAAGAAAACAACCTCCTAATGAGAAAACCAGGCATTAAAAACAGGACGAACAGATGTGTGTGTGCACCAGGACGAACAGATGTGTGTGTGCACCAGGACGAACAGATGTGTGTGTGCACCAGGACGAACAGATGTGTGTGTGCACCAGGACGAACAGATGTGTGTGTGCACCAGGACGAACAGATGTGTGTGTGCACCAGGACGAACAGATGTGTGTGTGCACCAGGACGAACAGATGTGTGTGTGCACCAGGACGAACAGATGTGTGTGTGCACCAGGACGAACAGATGTGTGTGTGCACCAGGACAAACAGATGTGTGTGTGCACCAGGATGAACAGATGTGTGTGTGCCAGCCTGCACTCATATGAACAGATGTGTGTGTGCACCAGGATGAACAGATGTGTGTGTGCCAGCCTGCACTCATATGTGACGTGACGTGACGCCTATATTTGCTGAAAAACAGATTTATTTTCAATTCAAAAAAGGTTTAAATGGATAAGAAAATACAATATATATGAACAACCTGTCCCACATATGGACTCACTAGAATTTTACAAAAAATACTAGTTATTTGGGATTTTGTTGTTGTTTTAAGCGTCTAAATGTGATGTAGTGCAACCGTCCGACCAGGACTCTGGCTTTGAAATCAATCTAAATGTATTTAAATCAATCTTCTTCTATCTGGCATGATTTCTACAAGTGTCTTGTAGTGTATAAGATTACAACACATTTGTATTTATATTTCCATCATAATATACAAACAAAGTTTGACTTATGTCCATTTTATGAAATATCATGTGGCGCGACCATTAAAAAATAACCATTTTTGTATAATACTGAAAACTTGTAAAAAATGTCAAGATGTTAAGGAAATTAATTCATTTTAATATGAATCATGGTTGCACCACATGACCTTTTTTAAGGCTAGTGCCGATTCATCTTGACAAAAAACTCTGAAATCACTTAATTTAAATGTTTTATATGAATATATGTGTATGTTTGAACTACAGCAATAGATTTTTTTTTTTTTATTATTTCAAAGTTGACCTGTTGAAAATCCTTATTGGTCATTGACCCGTACACACACCAGTAAATACTCTCCTATATCTGGAACACAGTTACAGAAATCTCCTCCACTTCATTCAGTCATTTTAAACAGAAGCTCAGACACATTTAAATGATCAGATTACCTGATGATATTTCTAGATTTGTTATATTTTCTTTAATCATGTAGAAACCATGTATTATATTCATGCTGCTGTTTATTTGCTTTGTCTTTGTTTTTAGCCTGCAATTATGTATTCTGTATATTTTAAATCTTTGTACAATCTTTTGCTGTATTTTACAGGTAGAGGCCTCGTATATATTTATTTTGCCTCAGGTGAGTTTATTACCAATCTCTCTTTACATTTGGATGTTACTGGCAGAGGTGTCTTCAGTATTCATTCATTCATCAGGTAGAAGTATAGATACTAGAGTTTAAAAATACTCCTGTAGAAGTTGAAGTATCAACTCAAGTTTTTTACTCAAGTAAATGTATAAAAGTACTGGTTTCAAAACTACTTAAATAATAAAAGTAAAAGTAATGTAAGGGGGGAAAAAGCCATTGAAAATGAATGCATCTTAGTATAATGCAAATATATTAAAGAAGCATATATGTGTACTATTGAGCATTAACATGTGTTAATATAAATATATTAAAGAAGCATATATGTGTACTATTGAGCATTAACATGTGTTAATATAAATATATTAAAGAAGCATATATGTGTACTATTGAGCATTAACATGTGTTAATATAAATATATTAAAGAAGCATATATGTGTACTATTGAGCATTAACATGTGTTAATATAAATATATTAAAGAAGCATATATGTGTACTATTGAGCATTAACATGTGTTAATATAAATATATTAAAGAAGCATATATTTGTACTATTGAGCATTAACATGTGTTTCAGAGAGCAGCAGATATGATGACTAGTTGCCTATAAGTATTGTAATGGTGCAAAAAGTCAAACTTCATGTTCATGTTATCATTTATCCTAACCTTTATTGGAATGTACATCCAAGTTTAGTTGCAGGAATCTGAGGGAACGGATGTAAGAACAAAACTGGACAAGAACATCTGAAACAACCACAACCAAATTCACTCTATCCGGATGGAGCAATTTAACTGGATAGTTTTTATTAAAGGCTGAAATGAAATAGAGTAACGAGGCTGTTTTTAAAATGTAAGGAGTAAAAAGTACAGATAATTGTGTGAAAATGTAAGGAGTAAAAGTAAAAAGTCGTCTGAAAAATAATCACTCCAGTGAAGTATAGATAACCAAAATTTCTACTTAAGTAAGGTAACAAAGTATTTGTACTTTGTTACTTGACACCTCTGGTTACTGGTTCTGTTTTTTATACTGTGCTGAAAAAATAAATCTAAATCTAAAATCTAAATCTATAATAACAGTGACAGTCATGACGTCTACAGCAACAGCCAATAATAATATATATATTAACGACGATAGAATCATGATTACTGGTTTTATAAATCAGTAGCAGTATAAATACTAATTACACATGTGTGTACACCTTTGTTGTCACTCAGATAAAAGTGAATGAGGGAATAGTAATAATGATAACAATGATAGTAGTCACTGTTAAATAGGTTTATGGAACAATCTGAATAAAGAAAACAAAGAATCCAAATCAAACATTACATTCAAAAGAACAATTAAAGCCTGTATGTTAAGGAAATATAATGAAATATGTTAGTTAAGTTTGATTGACATACCCATAGACGGCGGTAATTTTATTTTAGTTTTTTATTTACTTAGTTGTTTTTTTTTTTAGTTTTGAATTTATGTTATTTGTGAATTTATTTCTTGGAAAAGGGGCAGATTAGATAAGATTCTTCTTCTTTCTGCTCCCTTTTCATTCACAATTCATGAACATTTGTATTTGTATTTGTGAGGAAACATTAGTTTGCAACTGAAACATAAGTTCACAACACACAAGCGAATATGTAACCATACATTTTTTCCAAAATACACTTCTAAAATTAAATAAAAAGAAAATAAAGAAGATTAATAATAATAATAATAATAATAATAATAATAATAATAATAATAATAATAATAATAATAATAATAATAATAATAATAATAATAATAATAATAATAATAGTAATAATAGTAATAATAGTAATAATAGTAATAATAATTTAATTTATCTTTATCTTAAAAACCAGACCAGTGTTGACTAGTTTGACCTGGGCAGGTCTGGGACTGGTGCATTCTGGGTATCCTGATCACAGCAGTCACGTGATGCACATTCTGTTGATATTCTGTTGCTGGAAATCTACGTTACTGCTTTTACTTTAAAAGGGCATATCTACCTTACTGCTGGGCTTTTACTCTGAAAGGGTTTGCAGAAGTCGCTCTTTGGAGCAGTTTGTTATTCTGTAGAATCTCATGGAGAAAGTTCCTCACCTGTTCTCCTTAGCCTCCCCCCGCTCCTCCTCCTCCTCCTCCTGCTCCTCCTCCTCCTCCCTCCTCTTCCTCTCCTTCCTCTTCTTCTTCTTGCTCTGCTTCTCCCCCCGCGGCTCCGACATCTCAATAATTAGATAATAATTATATAATAACACTAATAAAGCTGTAAAGAGCGGAACCTCAGGCGGAGAACCAGCAGGTCCTGCTGAACGACCTGTGAGCTGAGCGGGTTATTTCCGGGGTCGCGTTGCCATGGAGACGCGCCGCGGCTTATTTCCGGGGACGCGTTGCCATGGAGACGCGCCGCGGCTTTAGCGGCGCGGGCGCGCGGCGCGCGTGCCCTGGGCCGTTTGTTTTTTAATGGACAAATATCAATTTAAATGCAATATATAAAGAAAGGAAAATAAAAATAAGAAAAAATGGGGATTCTTTTAAGGAATACAAAAAAAACTCTAAGAATTAAAAAGTGCATATGAATAACAAAATAAATTAAGCATTTCAATTTACATAATGGAGCATAGAAAAGGAGAGGAATTATTAAATTAGAATAACAAATAATGAGCAATGTCTCGACTTATTTTACTTGCATTTTTGTTTTCTACTCTTTTGAGACATGTGAAAAAATCCTAAAATTGTTAATAAAACCCCGGAAGAAGGTTTACAATTTCTCCATTTGGCACAATGAATATGGTTCTTACCCAGTAACAAAATGATATGAATAATATCAGAAACAAAAAATTCCAAATCATCCATGAAGAAAATAACATGGCTTAATTCAAAAGGTGGAACATTATTCATTTTAAGAGAAATCCAATTGTGTTTATTTGGACCTGGAACCTGGACCACATTAGACATTATAAGGAAAATAAAAACAAAAAAAAAATAATGGGGATTCTTGTAAGGAATGCAAAAAAAAACAAAAACAAGGCGCTCTAAGAATTAAAATGTGCATATGAATAACAAAATAAATTAAGCATTTAAATTCACATAATGGAGCATATAAAAGGAGAGGAATTATTAAATTAGAATAACAAATAATGAGCAATGTCTAGACTTATTTTACTTGCATTTTTGTTTTCTACTCTTTTGAGACATGTGAAAAAATCCTAAAATTGTTAATAAAACCCCGGAAGGAGGTTTACAATTTCTCCATTTGGCACAATGAATATGGTTCTTACCAGTAACAAAATGATATTAATAATATCAGAAACAGAAAAATTCCAAATCATCCATGAAGAAAATAAAATGGCCTAATTCAAAAGGTGGAACATTATTAATTTGAAGAGAAATCCAATTGTGTTTGTCTGTCCAGAAACAATGAGACAAAGGACATTGATAATGATCCAGTGTTTCTTCATCCTTTTTGCAGAAGGAACGTTGATCTACCTCAAATTTAAACCTTTTTTTAAGAGATTCTGCCACGGGATTGACCTTGTTCATAATTTTAAAATGTACTTCTTTAACTTTAGGCAAAATAGGCCATTTAATAAATTTGGAATGTGCTTTGTTTAATGTGTTTATATTTACCATGCAAGAATCCTGTTGAATTATCCTTCTGCAAAAATCATGGAACCATCTGGATTTAAAGTTTACTCCACCGTAGCTGAGGTTTGGTTTGGTGATTAAATTCTGCTTATTCTTTTACTGAATCTGTTGTTGACCGTTCTTTAGGCAGCAACTCATTTTTTTCTGTAACATTTGTACTTTTTTCACTGTAAATTCTTCTTTTGTCTTTCAAGGTGCAGGGATAGGAAGAATAGAGTCCTTCCAAACACCAGGAACCTGGACCTGGAACCTGGACCACATTACACGGTCATGAAATCACTACACTGGCTTCCAGAGTTTCAAATGTTCCTGCTGGTCTCCAAAGACCTGGATGGTCCTGGACCAGAATCCATGCATGATCTGTTAGTTCCTATGAAGCTCCCAGACCCCTGAGGTTCATCTGGATCTGTTAGTTCCTATGAAGCTCCCAGACCCCTGAGCTTCATCTGGATCTGTTAGTTCCTATGAAGCTCCCAGACCCCT
>NC_084592.1:48307795-48315295 GCF_033807715.1 Cololabis saira
CTAAAGTCTTCATATACTTTAACCTGTAAAATGGAGACGCCTCAAAGCATTCTGTGAAATCTGACCCCTGACCTTTGACCTTAGCCGACCCCCAGTCCTGCTGGGAACAGGTTCATGGTATATATATATGTATATGTATATATATATATATATATATATATATATATATATATATATATATATATATATATATATATATATATATATATATATATATATATATATATATATATATATATATATATATATATATATATATATATATATATATATATATATTATATATATTAAATACCCCCCCCCCCACACACACACACACACACACACACACACAGCAAATAACAATCAGTAAATGCTATAACTTTTGAATGGTTTGACATAGAAGCTGTGTCCCAATTCAGGGGCTGCGTCCTTCGAGGGCTGGATTTGAAGGCAGATTACGTCACAGTGGTGCGCCGAAGGCTGTCCCATTTCGAAGGTTCCTTCAAATGCAGCCCACAAATGCAGCCTTCTTTTCCCGCTGTTTGAAGGATCCATATTTCCAGAAAAATATTTTCAGATTCAAATTTTTTCAGAAAAATATATTATTTCCGCCGGCGCCGGCGGACACGCCTCTCTTCCTCCTCCAACAAAATGAAAAACGAAAAAAACAAAAACAAAACTTCTGGCTCCATTTCTTTTTTTTTTGTTCTTTCTTTCTTTTCTATCGTGTTTTCTTTCTTTCTTTCTGTCTATCTTGCCGTCTGTCTATCTTTCTTTCTTTCTACTTTGTTTAATGACGTAGGACAAGGGCGGGAACAGCTGGTGACGCAACCAGGAAATCCCCCACAGGCTAGACCGTCTCATTTCACCAGCGTCCGTCCAGCCTTCGGTACGGCCTTCGCGGTCTTCGAAGAGTCGTGGGTGGTGTCATTGGACTTAGTTTTGAGTCCTTCACCTTTATTGCTGAAAAATGCAGCAATGTACACAAATGGGCAGCAGCCCCCTGTGGCACTCTCCAAATTTCTGCGAGGAAATTTTTCTAGTTATTGTTGTTGAGAAAGAAAGAGTCTTGCGTGTCAATCACGTGGAATTCCCTTTAATAAAAGGCCCTTATAAACATCTATCTTATAAAATATGAACAAGAGTCACATGAAATGTTAAGACAACGCTACAGGAACGTTATAAAAAGCAAAAAGTAAAAACCACATGAACAACATGAACACTTTTCCTCCCGTCGCCTCGCACGTCCACCCAAAAATAGACACATCTTTATTCCTCAACATTTGGAATTATCCGCTGAGCGTCGCTCAGCTTTCACAAAATTGCATAGTTTTCTCCAGATTATTGCTCATTGATTATTGATTATTCAGAAGTCGTGGATGATAAGAGCGTTTCTCTATAAAGGTTGTATGATTGTGTGACACCAGCGTCGCTGAGAAACAGACACAGCTATTAGTCCGTGTTCCAGACCAGAGATCAGAACCACTCACGGTGACAAAACCTGCTTATGATTGTTGAAAAGATCCATGTCTGTAGACGATATTCTGGTATGAAAACCTTCCTGAGTGGCATGGATCTTTTCAAAAATGATAAGTAAGTTTTGTCACCTTGAGTGGTATTTTGTCTCTGGCCCTTGGACTATATGAACGGATAGAAGTCCGTCTGTCCGTCCGTCCTCCTGTCCCTCAGGACTCGTGGAAGATGGCGTTGAGCTGAGCGTTCATCATCCTCTCGTGGTGCGAGTGTCCGTCAAAGCCCATGAGCTGCTCCACCTGCAGGTCCCCGCACCGCGTGTTGGGCCCCGCGCCGCCGCCGTACAGCCCGGGCCCGCCGGCGCCGCCGTAGTGCACGGCGAAGGGGAAGCTCTTGTCGTAGTCGGCCGCGGCGCCGGCCTCGTGCTTGAAGGACGAGGAGAAGTTCCCGTTGATGCTGAGCGGCGGGCTGAGCGGCGGGTCGAAGGCCGGGCCGTCCGGCACCAGCACGCCGTCGAAGAACGGCTCCAGCGGGCCGTAGGGCTGACCCTTGACCTGGTGGAAGAGCTGGGCCGGGTCCATGGAGCCGTAGGGCGGGCTGGGCAGGCCGGCCGTCAGCCCCGGGCTCTGGTAGAAGTGTCCCGGGTACGAGCCGGCGCTGGGGGGGGGCAGGTGGGCCGGCAGCTCCGGCGTCTGCTCCGGCAGGAAGGTCCGCGGGTTCAGCTGGAGGCAACCGGCAACCAGGTTGGTGGTGGGCTGGGACAGACCTGGGGGGGAAACATCAATACTGATCAATACTGGGACAGACCTGGGGGGTGAACCATCAATACTGATCAATACTGGTCAATACTGGTCAATACTGGTCAATACTGGTCAATACTGATCAATACTGGGACAGACCTGGGGGGGAACCATCAATACTGAATTAAAATTCAGAATTAAAATAAAATCTGATTTAAAATGAGTAAAAATGACCATAAACACCTAATTCCGAATGAAAATGGCCATTCCGAATTAAACTTAATTCTGAAGTAAGTGGCTGGTTAATTCCGATTTTAAATTCAAATAAAATAATTCTGCGATCATGCATACACTCATTCAAAAAAAAAAAGAATAATAATAAAAATAAATGAAATAAAAAAATTATATATTTAAAATAAAATAAATAAATAAATGAAATAAAATAAAAAAATTCAATTCAATTCAATTAATTAAAAAAAAGAAAAAGAAATAAAAAAATTTAAAAAATACATTTTTAAAAATTAATTAATTAAAAGAATAAATTAATTACATTTATATTTTTTTAAATTAAAAAAAGAAAAGAAAAGAAGAAAGAAAGAAAAATTAATTAATAAAAAAAACAAAAAATAAATAAAATAAAATAATTATAATAAAACATTTACAAAAATAAATAAATAAAAATAAATAAATAAAATAAAACAAAATAAATAAATAAAAAAATGTATTAATTTTTAAAAAAGACCTTAAGAGGAATTGGATAAAGCCGATCAAACGTGGTTTCCATGGAAACCTCAATTCAGAATTATTATTTCAACGTAAACTCAAAGGAAAATAGTTTAATTCTGAATTATTTAATTCCGAATAATTAATTCCGAATTAAAAATGTATATTTAACCTGACCTATAAATGTAGTTTTGTCCCTCAGCTATTAATGCCCTAAATAGGACATGATTTCCACCCTCCATCTAAGTCTATTCATTTATTTATGTATCTATTGTGTTGCTTATTCAATCTGGAGCATTTGTTCTGTTTGTCCGTCAAGGTTTAGTTTTGTCCTGGTTCCGGTTCTCTGAGTCCTGGTTCAGAGGTTCTGGTTCAGGACCTGGTTCAGAGGTTCTGGTTCAGGACTCAGAGACCCGGTTACAGGTCTGGTTGAGGACTCTGAGTCCGGGTCAGAGGTTCTGGTTCAGGACCTGGTTCAGGACCTGGTTCCGGACCTGGTTCAGGTATCTGCGGGTGTCGTACCTTTGCAGAGCGCCTGGACGAAGCTCATGAGGTCGGGGGCCTTGCCGGAGCGCAGCACCTCGCTCAGGGCCCAGATGTAGTTCTTGGCGAGACGCAGCGTCTCGATCTTGGACAGCTTCTGAGTTTTGGAGTAGCAGGGCACGACTTTCCTCAGACTCTCCAGGGCGTCGTTCAGGCCGTGCATGCGGTTCCTCTCCCGGGCGTTCGCCTTCATCCGGCGGATCTTGAACCTGCAGAGAAAACGTTTCCCTTCAGACGGTTCCCTTCAGACGTTGCCCTTCCTGGAAAGACTTTTCCACTGCTGATCTGTATTCAGGCTTTAACCTGACCATAAACCTAACCATACTAACCCCAACCACCTAACCCCAACTACCTAACCCCAACCCCTAACCCTAACCCCAACTCTAACCCCTAATCCTAACCCTAATTCTAACCCTAACCCTAACCCTAACCCTCCTAACCCTAACCCTCCTAACCCTAACCCTCCTAACCCCAACCACCTAACCCTAACCCTAACCCCAACCACCTAACCCCTAACCCTAACCCCAACCCTAACCCTAACCCTCCTAACCCCAACCACCTAACCCCAACCCTAACCCTAACCCTCCTAACCCCAATCACCTAACCCCAACTGTAACCTCTAACCCCAACCACCTAACCCCTAACCCTAACCCCAACCCTAACCCTTACCCTAACCCTCCTAACCCCAACCACCTAACCCCTAACCCCAACCCTAACCCTAACCCTAACCCTCCTAACCCCAACCACCTAACCCCTAACCCTAACCCTAACCCCAACCCTAACCCTAACCCTCCTAACCCCAACCACCTAACCCCTAACCCTAACCCTAACCCTAACCCCAACCCTAACCCTAACCCTCCTAACCCCAACCACCTAACCCCTAACCCTAACCCTAACCCCAACCCTAACCCTAACCCTCCTAACCCCAACCACCTAACCCCTAACCCTAACCCTAACCCTAACCCCAACCCTAACCCTAACCCTCCTAACCCCAACCACCTAACCCCTAACCCTAACCCTAACCCCAACCCTAACCCTAACCCTCCTAACCCCAACCACCTAACCCCTAACCCTAACCCTAACCCTAACCCCAACCCTAACCCCAACCTCAACCTTTACCCCTGACCGTGCGGCTGCTTTAGAAACCTGCATCCATGTGCAGGATCATTCATGTAATTGTGTTTATATATATTGTACATTTAACATCACCACTCGTTTCCGACATTTAGTCAAACTTCTTATCTGGAATGAAAACATCAGAACTGGCCGCTAAACACACAGATAATCATCCTGCAGCTGGAGGCTCGTGAATTTAGATTTAGATTACACCGTAGAATGAAAAATCCAGATCTGTAAAACTTTAATCAGATTGGACCACGAGTGTCGGCTGGAAACAACCATCTATCTGCACATCCAAATCTAAATCGATTCACAATAAAAAAACATAGAACAAACCAGGAAATATAAAGAATAAAAACAAATAAAACTAAGCAAAAGCAAGTTTAAAAGGTACATTTTAGCTGCTTTTTAATAAAGATCATAAAACAGATCTGGGGCTGAGAATAAAGGACCGGCTGCCGAGATAAGGACATGTTCTAGTATTTTAGACTTGATTTAAAGGTTTTCTCATATTTTCACCAGAATTTAAAGGTTTAAGTATTGCAGTTTAATTTATTTATTTTTTGTAATTTCAGCTAAATGTAAAGGTTTTCTCCTATTTTCAACTTAATTGAACAAAACAAAGGTTTTCCACTATTTTCAGCTACATTTTAAGATTTTAATATTTCAGCAGAATTTAAAATTATAAGTTTTACTTAGAGAATTTGGTTTTTAGCATTTTATGCAAATGTAACCCCAAGACAGTATATAAAGTAATGAAATGTAAACAATTTATGCAATTATAACTGAAAACGTTAATGTTTTCATACCTTGAAACATATTTAAAAGGCAAAAAGTTATCCTGGTGTCCAACAAAACATTCATTTTTTGGGCATAAACCAAAAAAATACCAAAAGTTGTAATTTAATGATGTGAAAAAAAAGCTCTTTAGACATATGAATCGATTTTTAGGAATTAATATCGATTTAGAATTGGAAAATCGATTTTTTTTCAACATAGACCTATATAAATGTTTAGGGACACTGAGGATGTGAAGCTGGTGAGGAAGAGGAGGAAGAGGAGGAAGAGGAGGAGTGATGAAGCTCACTCCTAAGTCACTTTTGTACAGACTCACCCGGCACTTTAAAACCTCATTTTGTACATTTCTGGTCTACATTTTATTTTATTGTTTATACATTTTATTGTTTATACATTTTATTTTATCGCTTATATATTTGTTTTTATAATTATATTGTGTTGCACCAATCACCATAACAAATTCCTCGTGTGAAAACTTGGCAATAAACCCTTTTCTGATTCTGATTCTCACTCACCTCTGCATGCGAGCCTTCGTCATCTTCTTCTTCTTCGGTCCTCTCCTCTTGGGTTTGTTCTCTCCTTCTTCCTCCTCGTCCTCCTCCTCCTCCATCATCTCCTCATCATCATCCTCTTCCTCATCCTCCTCCAGATGGAACTGCTCTTCCTCCTCCTCTTCCTCCCCCGCCAGGGCCCCCGCGGCCCCGCCGCTCTCCGGGTCCCTGCCGGCGGGGCTAAGCGGCTCCTGGCGGGGCTCCTGGCGGGGCTCCTGGCGGGGCTCCTGGCGCTCCGTGGGGCCCCTGGGCTCCGTGAGCCCCGTGCTGAGCTCCCTGGGTTCCCGGGGCCCCTGCGGCCCCTGCGGCCCCTGCGGCCCCTGCGGCTCCCGGGGTTCCCGGGGCTCCCGGGGCCCCTGCTGTTCCTCGCACACGGACCTGGTCATGACGGTTCTCTGATGGAGGAAACACAGACATCATTCAGACCGTCCGCCTGCGTTTCAGTGTTTGAATAAGGATTTCCTATCTATCATAGAATCTACACTAGTTCTGCTCCAGCAGGAACTAAGTTCTGCAGCAGGAACTAAGGTCTGCTCCAACAACCCATTCTTTCAAAAACAGACTAAAAACGTACCTTTTTGCACAAGCGTTAACTAAACTACATGATTGGCTGAGTGATCGCACTTTTGTTAAAATTGAATTATTGCTGTTATTGTTGTTTTTCTCTTGACATCCTTTTGTCTGTTTCTGTTATTGTAAACCTGTAATTTTGTTTTTTTGTTTGTTTGTGTATTTGAGCACATTGAGTCCATGCTCATCATGTGAAATGTGCTTTATAAATAAATCTATTGATTATCTACGGGTGGACTTGCCCTTTGTCCGTAAGTATATAAGGAATTGAACTCTAATTTATGAGTAAGTCTTTTTTTTAAATGTGTTAAATCTTTAAAAATTATATAATCTTGTACAAACTTTAACATTTAGCCATCCTAAAACTAAGAGGCACCTTTGTTTTATTTCTTTTTTTCTTTTTATCACTGATATGTATGACGTTTAAGATGTTCGGACATACATGTACTCTGATGTTAGATTTAGATGTTGTATTTTATTCTACACCAGGTGTTTAAAATGGGTTTAAAACGGGTCTTCTATTGAATCCAGATCAGTCTGAAGAGCAAAATGCGCTATAAACGTAACGACGATCGATGTAAATAAATCTAAAGTGCGTCCTCTGGTTTTTCCTGCAGGTTTTTATACCAGCACCTGTTGAGATATCCGATCTATTTCTCCCTGTAATGTTCGTGTGGACTTACATTTCCTGGAGATCTCTCACTTATAGAGGTATAAATTACGCCCAGAAACGATTTAATCATTTTTTTGTTTGTTTAAGAATCTTAAACAAACAAATTAAGATAAAAACTCAAATAACGACAGAAAGAAAGATGAGACTGCTCTTTACTTGTCGCGTGTTTCGGATTAGTTTTTGATTCTAAAAGTCCAAATTAAATTGCAGGAAATAAAGTAGAATAAAGAAAAGTGAATATCGACTTCTTTGTATGAGTCGGAGATTCTTACAGACAATAACAATAAAACAGCGCAGTGTGAACGTAATTAACGGAATGAGCCGGGAG